>NC_064811.1:166227566-166506352 GCF_023721935.1 Panthera uncia
CACACACACACACACACACACACACACACACACACACACACACACACTTACACTCCCTCTCCTAGGCCGCCTGGCACTGGTGGGCATGTCAGGATGTCAGGGGCTGAGTATGATGGGAAGACCAGGGTGATGGGGCGTTTGGAAGGGGCCGGTGGTGAGGCTAAAGCCTGGACTGCAGGATTCGGACAAGCGGGTGTGGGAATCTCCAGGCCCCTGGCAGGAGACCAGGACAAAGAGATGGCTGATTAGGACTGTTGTTTGTGAGTAAGAACAGAGCTGTTGTGCTGCCCTGTGAGGGCCGATGGGGTGGGGAGGTAGGAAGGAAGGGGAGCCCTAGCAGGAGAGGTGGTCAGCAGAGCGGGGAGCACCAACCCTGCCCCTCCCAGCACTCCAGCATCGAGCTGCAGGGTGGTCCACTCGCCTCTCTGTGCAGTATAGAGGCAGAACAGTTGGGAAATGGGGGTAGTTAATCCCCCAAATAAACAGGGCTTGGGAAACTGCACCCTCCGGAGGGAGCAAGCTACATCCTCAGGCCTGGCGCCTATCTATGGTGGCTGCACCCCAGGAGGGAGGACAGGAGACACTGGCGAGGGCCAATAACCTGAGACGAGGACCCCAGGTCAGACCTTTGCTTTCCAGGGGCAGCTGGACCAGTGGGGGCCCAGCAGTCCCCTAGTGCCCACCTGGCCTGGAGAGGGTACCCCAGGGCTTATGGATGATTGGGGGCACTGGTGTTTGGACCACTCCGGGGTGGCTGCGAGAGCTTGATGGGGGCTCCCCTGGGTTCTGTGGAGTGGGGATCACCTTCACAATTGCCGGGAGGCTTCTCAGAGCACGTGGTTCAGCTTCTCTACTGGCTCCTGGTTCCACTAGTCCTTCTATCTCCTCTCTTTTTGCCTGAGAGGTTTCTCACCACTCCCAACCCTGTCTCAGGAAACTGCCAGCTGCCTCTGGGCCATTCTGCCCTCTCCATGTGCCGCCTAAGAGAAGCTGGTAGTCCTAGAGAAGCAGGCAATGGGGCTGGGGGACTGCGGGCATGGAGTGTAGACGGGGGCGCCCAGCAGTCACAGGCCCTCTGTGGCCTCCTGGGGGAAGGCAGGTAGCAATGGTGGGAGTCAGGCTCCTGGGCGCTGTTCTCTGCTTTCTCTTCCTCCTCTGCCCTACTTTAGGCTTCCAAACTCAGTTCTAGTGGGAAGATAAAGCATAATCCGTAATTTTGGGCCTCCTCTCTCCTTCCTTGCCAGAGGGCCCAGGACTGGTAAGACCTTATGAAAAAGAAGAAAGAAGAAAGGAGTGAGGAGGGAAGGACGGAAGGAAGAAAGGAAGGAAAGAAAGAAAGAAGGGAGGGAGGGACGGACAGACTTTCTGGAAAAAAAAGCTTGGGGATCAGGATGTTGAGCAAGAAAAGATGCTGGCAAGACCTGGTGGTTCTGTGAAGCCCTGTACTCATTAGAAAGTGTGACAATAAATAGAAATGCTAAGTCTCATTCAAATCACATCTTGCTCTTTCCACAGGGGCTGACAGTGAACTTGGCCTTGCTGCCCTAGCCCTTCACTACTCAGAACAGCAGCAGCATCACCTGGGAATTTGTCAGAAATGCAGAATCTCGGGCGCTACCCTGGACACACGTGAATCAGAATCTTCCTTTTAACAAGAACCTGCAGTGATTCATACGTACATTAAAGTCTGAGAAGCGCTGCCTCAGAGTCCTGCTCTCAGACCTTTCTGCCCACTTTCCCTGGGGTCTCTGGACTGGTGGCAGCAATGGTGGGAACCAGCCCAGCTCTTGTCCCTGACAGGTCTCCTTCAGGCTTCGGAACCTTTGGAATCACCCTTCCCCGGCAGCACTGACTGGTCCTGAAGTGGCCCCAGCTCTCAAGTCTGACTATTTGGACTGGTCAGGCTCCTGGGCGGTCAGAGGAGATGGGTGGACTGGAGGCGTTGGGGCTTGGCCAGGACTGAGAAGACACCAGGCACATCCTCTCTCCAGCACCCCCACATGGAGTTGCAGAAACATCCCCAGATCAGTGACTCTCAGTGTCACTTGCTGTTCTGGACATTTGAGTTTCTGGCGTTGGGCAGGGCAGTCCCTCCTGCTGGTGGAGGACCTGGGTGGGGGACCTGGGTGCAGTTTGATGGGCACTAGCAGGGGATGTTTGACACGCCCATGGTAGCTCCTTTCTCCCTGATCGTGCTCCTCACTCCTGACCCTCTTTGGGGAACGTTTATTCCCCAGGTGTTCAGGGACCTCCCGGGAAGGAAGAGGCAAGACAGCATTGTTCTTCCTTGTAGCCTGTAGACCAGAGGGGGGTTGCATGAGGCTCCCCAGGTGTGTGGGTCAGGGTCTGCTTTGGGGGCCTGGTCCTAGTAGGAGGCCTGCCATTAAGTGACTTCCTCAGGTTTCCCCCCTCTGAGATGCCCAAGTAAAGCCGTCATCCCTGGCAAGCTGCCAGTCTGCCCTCTCATTCGTTGGCCATGCCAGGGCCTGTGTGGTGGGCCTTTGCACACCTGCCTGTCTGTGTCAGGCCAGGCTCCTTTTTCTGGGCCAAGGGAAATGTGAATGTGACCCGCTGGAGGCCTGCCAGGACTGGGGCTTGCTCTCTCATTCTGTTGTGTCACCTTTTACAGTGCCCGGCAGGCAAATGCCAATCTGGGGAGCTTGGCAATTACGATGCAAAAACAACCGAGACAGAACTCTGTAAACACCCTGGCCTCACAGTTGCTCTGCCTCTGGAATGCTTGGGGACTGACATAACCCTGGGGAAGAGAAAGGAGATCTACAGCCCTCTCTGGCAAGGCAAGCGGAGCCCGGGTCACTAGGCTGTCCTTTTAGGGGTGGTCATCTATTGGGGGGCCTCTCAGCTGAGCCCCGTGGGCTGATGGGAAGGCAGGTGGAGAGCTAGGCTTGGGGCAGTTGCTGTGCTTGGCTTCCTGCCCTATGGGGATTGTCATCGGTCTCCAAGTGTGTTGAAATGAGTCTTTGCACAAGCTTGAGGAGGGCCCAGCAGTTCCAGGTGACAGTGCCCAGGGCCATGAGGAGATGGGAGGAAAGGGGATGGGGTGATAACAGGGAAGAATCCCAAAGAGGGTCAAGGGGCCTCCACAGCTGCTGACTCCCCAAGCTTCTGGATCTGGGGCTCAGTCTGCCTATCCCTGAACCATGTGGCTGGACCTCAGAGGCCTTCCACCCCAGGAGTCTGCGATTCTAGGATGCCAGGCTGATCCCAAGGCTAGGCCACAGGGAGCTGAGACAAACTTCTCCCCAGAACTTTTTATTGTGAGCAGTCAATTGCCCTGGCATCTAAGGCTGCAGTGCACAAGCAAGGGGTCTTTAATGAACGCAAATGACAGCTGATTAATCTGCCTCCTCTCTGTGGGGTCTGGCCACGCTCCATTCGGCCTCCATGGCCTGCACCAGCAGGGTGGGCTCCAGCCTATTACCACTGCGCTTGCAGCCCTAATGGGGAAGAGGGGCAAGCCTCCCAGCCTGCAGTCCTGTCATGCATGAAGGGCTGACCCCTGCAGGAGTGGGTTTGGCCCCGCCAGACTCTCTCTCTGGGTGCTCCCCTACAGGAAGGGGGCAGCCTGCAAGGAAAGATGCAAGCAGGTGCTCAGTGGGATCTGTGCAAAGGGGTTACATTTGGGAGGTAAGTGGGGGCACTGTCTAGACAACGGCAGATGGTTTGTTTATGTTACTTGCTGTGGCCTCAAGAAAGCAGCAGGTTCCTCAGATCCTTTGCACTGTGGGAAAAGGCAGAGGGGGGAAGGATGGGGGCCACAGAGAATCCCTCTTTCTCTACCAGGTCACCTGCCCTGGCTCCTGGCTGATATCAATGAAGCCCACATTTACTGTTGTGCTAGGTGCCAAGTGCGGTGCAGGTGTGCGGGTGGTTTACAGTCTGACAGTAACACAATGAAGGGGTAGTTACAGATGTGATGCATGCTAGCAAGAGGATTTACAGAGGGCAGGGAGGGCTTCCTGGAAGAAGCAGAAAGACTCCCCACCTGATAGTGGTGCTTGGCGGGGGGAGGGGAGGGAGAACTGTGCACTGGGATGGAAAGGCCCCTATTTCCAGACTCTAGCTACTGGGCGTGGGCTCTTTCAGGGCCCGTATCACCTCCTTGAGTTGAGGCAGGAGTAGGAGAGGGAGTGAGTTAGGACTGGAATGGAGGCTACTGACCTTCTCCTGGGCAGGACCCCTGGCTGAGAAGCAGAAGCAGAGGTCCCTTCTAGGGGAGAAACCCCTCGGTTTCTACTGCAATAAAGAAGGGGCCCCGAGCTCTCTCCTGCCACAGCCTCTAATGATGGGGTTGGGGTGTAATGAATATCTGTGTACTCATAAAACAGCCTAATGACTGCCCTCATTTCATGGACCCCTTTCATCTTCACCCATTCCCAAACCAGAAGGGACCATCCTGAGGGCTGAGACCCAGAGCCTGGTGGCAGCCACAGACCCCAGCTGTTCGGGTGGGGGCCAGTTGGTTCCTGAGCCCCTTGGGGGCTGCCTTTTCCTCTTCCATCCCTTATCTGTTTGAAACAGCTGCGAGAATTTAGGTCGATGGCTGACCAACCTTAGGAAGTGGGCAGGGGTTGGGGAGGGAGGAAGCATGTTCGTCCTGATTCTTAAGAACGGTGGTGTCGACACCTGTAACACGTAGCGCAAGGAAAGAGCATCTAGCACCCGCTGCCTGCACCACGCCCCCTTCTGCTCAGGTACTGATAGGAGCTCACAGAATCATCCAACACCTGACAAGAGCTAGACTTGTGCAGGGAGGGGTTCAGCCTGCTGAATCACCAGCAACACCTGTGTTTTGCTTGGGAGGTCTCCCGCTCAGGGACTAGCCAAGCCTGACCCTGTTTGGCTTCCTGGAGCTTGATGAGATCACAGCCCCGGGTGTTGTGGCTACAGGCCAGTGTGACCTGCTATGCAGGGAGTATTTTTAAAGAGATACTTGCCCCTGTGTTCCCAGCATTAGCTCCATGAAGAGACTCAAGTTTTTCCGAGCCCCACACCTCTCCCAAATCTGACTGTAGAAATTGGTCAGGGGAACATGAGATCACTTGGGATGAAATGGGAAGTGGAAATACACAATCCAGCAGTCCACTTGCCATGGACAAGCCCCTCCGGGGGGGTGGGGGGCGGGGTAGGGAGGAGTCAAGGGATCTGGGACTGGTAGCATTAGAGGGAGGTGGGATGGGCAGTCCCCAAGGATGGAGACAGCCCACTTTGCCTTCCCCAGAGCTATGGAACTGTCTGATCGTGGTCTTCTGCTCAGAGCCTGCAGAGAAGCCACGGGCCACCATGACAGGGTCTGCCACTGGCAAGAAACTCACGAGTGAGTCAGCCTGCAGCCTCAGTGTTCCCATCCAGGCCCTGGCCCAGCCCTGCCTCCAGGCCATTTGCAGATAATTGAGGTCACTGGAGGGCAGAGACTCCCAAGAATGCAGGTTCCTGTGCCCCTCGCCAATACCCTAGTTTCACGTCCCCTCCCTTTGGACACAATTGCCCCTTTACAATGTAGGGCAGAAAAAGCACTGCTCCCAGGTCACACTTAGCATCTCAGCTGGGGGGCACCAGACTAGAAAAGGAACATACAGAAGCACAAGTCTTAAGTCTTTGCTCTGGGAGAGCAGGGAGCTGGCAGCTAAGGTAAGTCACTGGGAGGTGGTGTCATGGTTGGTAAAGCAATCACCACCATCCTGGACGTGTGTCAGGCACCTTTGTGCCACTGTATCATCTAATCTTCCTTTTACAAGAAGGCAGAAAGGGCAGAGAGTATCCCCCCCCCCCCCCCCCAATTTGCAGGTGGGGAATGCAAGCTCTTGAGAGGTTAAGTGACTTGCCTGAGATTACAGTCCCAATCGGCGGCATATCTGGGAATGCAACCCAGGTGTCCTGGCCCGTGCTCCAAACCTCCTGACTCATAGCCCAGTGTTCTTTTGCCTACACCTCATAACAAGGGGGCTGTGTTAAGGAAATCAGTTCTGAAGAGATGACTTGTGTCCCCTTTGCTGGAATCTTCTCGGGTGACCCTGGATGTGCTTAAATTTGGCTGTAAGACCAGTTTAGATCTCCCCACATCTCTCCCGAATCGCATCCAGGCCTGGAGGCAGGAAGCTCTTCTGACAGGGACAGGCTACTTCTCCAGCATCCTCCTGACTTAGGGACCCCAAGGGCCATTGAGAGGGGGTGTGGGCTATAACGAGGCATTGAAAACCCCCTCTGGGGAAGTGGGACCTGGAGGGATGGGGGTGGCCAGGTGACTCAGGGAGGGCCCGAGGCTCAAGCTAGAGGCTTTTCCCATCTGAGGCTGGGGGCTCTTCTCAGGGAGAGTTGAGGTTCCTTATGAGCTTGGCTCATGTGGTTTCTCAGTGTCAGATGCCCTCCACAGATTCTCTTTTCAGTCCGGTTCATACTTCTCTGTGTCTGTGAAGCCTTCCTCAACTGCCTTTCCCCTAGGGCTTCCTCCCTCACACTGTGCTTGGCTCTGTCGTGCTGCATGGCGTGGACTCCTCAGCCTAATCTGCAGCTGCTGGCTCTTCTGCCTCTCCCCTGGCCCTGAGCTCCTCCAGGGGATCTTGTTCTGTACATCCTCTCCTGCTCTTGTGGCAGGGGGAGGATGCGGGTAAGTCCCTGGGGCAGTGGAGGAGGAGGGACTGACACACAAGTGTCTGCCTGGTCCTTGTGCTCCACACCTATCAGTGCGCTAGAGCAGCCCGATGGCCCTGCAAAGCAGGCAACTGAGGCTGGGGGAGCGCAGCCACCTGTCCTGGTCATTAGGTGGCACAATGGGAAGTAAACCCAGGCATTTCTGATTTCAGACATGATACTCTTTGCCTGGTTCAATTCCCTCTCTCAAATGTTCGCTTAGAAGAATGTGTGAGAAAGTGACAAAATGGATTATGCGTCTATGGAACTGAATCAAGGTATTGTCTCCTGGTTTGAAAAACGCACCCAGCTTGTGGCACGAGAAGCATTTTTATTTCACTAGATTCTCCATCCCTTCCTTCCTCCTTTCCTTCCCTTCCTTTCCCCTTCCTTCCTTCCTTCCTTCCTTCCTTCCTTCCTTCCTCCCTTCCTTCCTGGAAACATTTTTGCTGCAGTGAGCTGTAAAAGGGACCCAGGGCATGCCCTTCCAGTGCAAGGGGCAGGAGCATTTCTCTGCCAGTCCAGTTGCCCAGGTGTGCAAACCACCCTGGGGATGCAGAGAGTCCTGGGTGCAAGGGGTGCTCCGTTTGGGGACAGGTTGGGCTCTTTAGGTCTGGAAAGCTATCAGACGCCCTATTTATGGCCCCTGGTTGTGCAGTCTGTGACTCTGTTTTCTGGCTCTTCTGGAGTAGAATAGGGAGAATATGTCAGTTGTCCAGGACTAGAACAGTTGGTCAGACCCCAGCCACAGGGACAGACACAGGATTTCCCTTTCCTTCCTGCCCCCCCTCTTTTACGCCAGCCTCCCCCTCCTCTGTTCTCTCTCCTCTCTCCAGCATCTTTCTCTTGAGTCCTCTCTTCTGCCCTCTTCTCCCTCCTCCTCTCCTTCCTTCCAACGGGACCTCAGCCCTCCACCAGGAAACAGATTTCTTCAGACCATCTGGTCCTGCAGTCTGTCTTGCCTGATCAGCACGGTCCACCCAATACAATAATCTGCGGTGATGGAAATGTTCTAGATCTGCACTGTTCTATATAGTAGCTCTAGCCACATGTGGCTCTTGAACGCTTCAAATGTAGCTACTGCTGTAAAGAAACTGAATTTTTAAGCACTTTATTAAGTTTAATTAATTTTAATTTAAATAGGTACATGTGGCTAGTGGCTAGTGAACTAGACATCAGAGCTCTAAGTGATACCAAGTGCTCGACTCTGGGGAGGTCCCTGGGGGCACTCCCCACCTTTGTCCAGGCCATGTCCCATCCCCTAAGTGCCTTTGTGTGGACCTAGCTTCTCTCCCATGCTCAGCTTCCTGACCAGTAAGAGGCCACAGAGGCCTGGGTTCTGGGCTTGGAGTTGGATAAACATGGATACTGGATCTGTGAGCCTCAGTAGCCTCTTCTGTAAAATAATGAGGATAATTTCTTGAGGAAGGTGCCCAAACCTCAAGGTTTCTTTCCGGCTCTGAGTTCCATGCTTCTTTTGGGCAGGAGTCTGCTACCATCAATCTGGGTGAGTCAGTATGAGCAGCAGGGCAGGTGGTGTGTGTCTGTGTGTGTGTGTGTGTGTGTGTACACACATACATGTGTGTGCACCTATGCACATGCATACATATACAGATATGCACATGTGGCGGAGGGGGCTATGAGGGGCAGCAGTGGTACTCTGGAGACCCCGCTTATCAGTCTGACCCTGTCTGATTGAATGGCCTGTGACTAGAAAAGGGGTTAAAAGCTCTGTAATTAGGGGAAGTTTGCAGCCTGACTCCACTCCTGGCAGGCGTTTGCCTGTTCCCTGGCCCAGGTTGCTCTGATGATGCCCCAGACTTCCTCTTCTGCCATAAATGTCTCCCGGAAAGTCTTCCCACAGAGGCCCCAGGGGCTTTCTCAGGGAATGAGTGTGTGTGCACACAGCCACTGTGGAGCAGGAGCCCCAGGCCACATGCATGCTCTCCCACAGCGATGTTGGCCCTGGCATTGGAGGGGATGTCTGTCCCAGCTTGGGTGGAGAAAGGAGGAGGGGCTTCACCTGGACCCAGGCCCTGGCTTAGGCAATGCTTAGATTCTTAGTCAACTTGAATGCCTTGGACACTCATGCACACACACACACACACACACACACACACACACACACGTGCATACACTGAGTAGGGAGGTATGTAGAAGGAAGATAAATCAGCCTTTGCTGCTTTGTCCTCCTTCCAAGCTTCTGCTACAGCAGATCTCCCCACATCTGGAAAGAAGGAAAGGATTCCTCGAGAGAGGGCTGTTCTCAGGCTCCTTGCGTGTGATGGAGGCTCCAAGCCTATGGCTGAGGTCAGAGGGACCACTGAGAGGAGCCCTCTGAGGGCAGGGGAGAGAAGCCCACCAGCTAGTATATGATGGGGCGTGACCACAGTGTAAAGAGAAGAGGATGCCTTCTCTTTTGCTTCAGAAGGTATCTAAGCCTTGGGGATCTCAGGTCACAGGACCCGCCTTGTAGAGAGTTGCATCAGAGCGAAACTGCATGCTGGATGCCTTGGGGGAGAGGGCACTGAGGGCTTGTGATGTAAACCTTCCAACCTTTAGGAACTTGGGGTCAAATCCTTGGTCTCTGCCAGCTCTCCCCTCTCTGACCTTTCATTTGCACTAAATGGCACACAGAAGGAGGTGGTCGCTAGGGGTAAGTGAAGAAATGGGGGGTTGAATCAGAGGTCACCAGACTTTAATCAGCCCTGAGTCAGAGAGACAGGTGGGAACAACATCAGGTAGTCTTGGGGTTCCCCAGAAGCAAGAGCTTCCTGGGAAAAGAGAACCCTCCCTGACTGGGCAGCTACGAAGCTCTAACTGCAGGCCAGGCCTTTCTTTGCCATCACTTACACTACAGGAGAACAGAGAGGCCACTACAAGAGAATGATTCAGAAGCAGACCTGCCTGGAGCCAGGAAACTGGATCAGATGACCCAGTGGGTCCCTTCTAACTCTGTAATTCCACACACAGGACTCACTACATCAGTGCCTCTTGGCTCTGTAGACCTTCACTGGTCCACTGAGAGTTTGGGGTGGGGTGCTATTGTGGGGGTTGGGGATATGTCAATCTGGGGTCAGGGAACTGAGAAAGGTGTGGGTACAGAGGGCAGATACCACAGAGTCCTGCTGGAATTTCTGAATTTGCTCCAGTGTTTTTGCTTCCCGGAAATAGGAAAGAGAGTGAGGATGGTTAGAAAGATCTGAAAATTGCTTTTTGGTTATGCATGGTTTTGGCAAGAAAGCTGTGGGGTGTGTTCCTCCTTTATCATAGCTGGCAGCCCAGATTTCCCACGATACGATGAGGTCTGGCTGGTTGGTACCTCCCCCACACGTCTCCCCACACATGGGTCTCTGTGTAGCTCTTCTTGCTTTAGGTCTGTGGGCAAGAGGCCCCCTCTGTGTAATGTCGGTCCTCGAAGCACAGCTGCCTTCCCTAGGCTCATGACCTTCACCTACCCCCCAGCACTGAAAGCCATGCCTGCCCCAGCCCCTGCCTCTGTCCATCTCCTCCTCCCTGGACAGGTGAGTCACCATCCAGGGCAGGGCCACCAAACACAGTATATGGATCAACTCTCTGAGATGGTCCCCATTTGCCTCTCTGTCTGAACACTGCCACTCCTTCCCTTTCTTTGAGCAGATTCCCCACATGGGTGGGTAGCCTCAGGAAGCTGTGGAAGCACAGATGAGCCATGGGTGAGTTCTAAAGGCGGTCCTTCTAAAGGGAAATCCTTCAGTGAGGTCCCCTCCACCCCCGCCCTCTGCATTTCACTGAGGAACCAACTCAGGGCCCTTGTAGGCAGCATGGGTCTGGGAACATAGTTCTCCTGATTCCCAGCGTGAGATGATTTATAACAAATTAATTATTTCATTTTCCCAGGGGCTTTGAGGTACATGGGGCCAGAATTTGGAAAAATGTATCTGGGCAGAATTTTCTCTTCTAAAATCCAGGTAAATGGTTGTGGGCACATGGCTGGTGTTTAATAAATGCTTGTTGATTGGCCTGTGTCTCTGGGTGACTCCTCCCTCACCTTCTGCAGGAAGGAGGGGTATACCTTGCAGGAGCTTGGTTTGCCCTTCATTGTTTGCATCCTCTAGATTTCCACTCCCGCTGGGCAATCAGAAAGGGTGCAAGATGACCCATCCTCCCCACCCCCAGTTGCCACCACCAGGGTCACACTTTGCTCTCTCTTAGCTTCCCTCAGGGCTAAGACCTGAGTAAAGGAGGCAGTCTGTACAGTGGCAGCCACTCTGACTGTTAGAGAAATAAACAAGACGGTATTGTGCCAAGGGGAGAGAGGTTACATCAAAAATATCTCGGAAAGGAAGAAAGCCAAACTTTTATATGAGATGCATGGATAGGGGGAGAGAGCGGGGAAAAAAAACCCTGGGTAATTAAGTTAATAGGTTTCTTAAAGAATGCCCTTGTGAGTGATGTTCAACACATTCAAGTGTTGACAAGAAGGTATTGAACTTGACACCCACGCAGCGGGCAGAAGCATGCTCTCAACTCCAACACACCTTCTTTGTCTGAAACTTGTAGTAAAACTCAGCGCTGGGTTGTGAAATCTGTCCCAGGGAATCCGTGCTGCAGGGGCTGCTGGGGTCAAGCTTCCTGCTCCTAGATAGGCTTCAGGTAGGCCAGGGTGGCCACCCTGAACTAAGATCCCAAGATTAGGAGGGCAAAGGCTGGGGTCCCCAATTCGGAAACCTATAGACACTATTATGCCGTGTGAGACCTGGGGATCTCTGAGGACCTCCAGACAATTTGCAACTCCTGGGAGGTGGTCAGAATGAGGCCCTGTCCCTTCCCTCCAAGCCCTAGCTGCCTTGAGGAACTTTGGGTCTAAAACTCAGGAACATCTGTACAATCCTAGGGCTTCCCTATCATGATGAACTAATGGAAGGATCCAGGTGAATATGGCTTTTTACCTTTCTCTTAAATCTATAGTAGGGAGAGAGGCCCCAAATAATTAGTGGGCTGCTAGAAAGGCGGCTTGCCTTAGAGGAGAAGTGGTGTGTGTGTGTGTGTGTGTGTGTGTGTGTGTGTGTGTGTGTATTTGTATTTGAAACCACAGGAGCCTAAATTACCATTCTTAAAACAAAGGAGTGCCTCCTTTGGGCTAGAGCTTGCCTCAAAGGCCCCAGAGAAGCAGGGGGCTCTTGGCCTCTTGGCCTGCTCTGGGTTAGTGGCTTAGCAGCCTGCCTTCCTTCCTAGCCACCATCCATCATTAGCCATTTACTCATCCATCTTCTCTTTCTGCTACGCAGGCTCAGACTTATCAAGTGATCAGAGTTTTCAGGCTGGGACCTGAATCTCAGGGACTCTGTCACAGTTACGGTGGCTCAATTTGTAAAGTGAAAAAGTGGTGACATGGAGGTCTTTGTGAAAGAAATTTTCTTTTCTAGATACTTAGCAAAACAGTTTCAAAAGCAAGTAACCTACGTTTATGGTTGTCTGGTCACCCTGAAGCAGCTCATCTTAAGGGAACAACAACAAAAAAAGCAGAATCAACACCCATGGCTCATGGGTTTCCAGCCTGGCAGAAAGACCGGCACTGCCCCTTACCTAAAGTCATATACAGGATCTATGTATGTCTGCAGATGTGGTGGGAAGAGTGGGTGAATTGGAATTTCCTCTTATTTAAAAATGGCGGTCAAGGAAGGCAATCGCCTCTTAAAACCGGAGAGGCTGCGTGAGTTCTGTGCTCTTCTGCTTGGCACCAGCCCTTGTTCTGGGGGTCATTTCTGCCTGGAGAAGTCAGTTTCCATCCAGGCAATCCCACTGTTCAGGAGCGTAGGATTCTGGAGTTTGTATATACTCCTAAGACATTGTTGTTTTGAGGGAAAGGAGCAATTTATCAGGTTTCTGTCTAATTCCCAGTGCACCAGGACCCAGTATTCAGGGAAAGGCTCTGGGTTCAGTAGGAGATACCTGTTAGTTTACACTGAAATTTCCCATTCTTCTAATATTTTCCATCCCCATTCTCCATCATGTAGATATATCACTGCTATGTCTCTCCTTTCCTGATTGCCAATCTGAGTTTCCTATGAGCAAACTGAAGAGGGGTAATCAGATTCCTCACCTGCCTGTTTGATGCAGGCCTGTGGTCAGGGAATAGCTTAGCAGCTCAGTTCAGCACACTCTTATCAAGTCACTACCATGCACAGATCCAGGCTGGGAGCCACAGGGCTACAGTTCCTGCTGTTAAGGAGTGTTCAGGAGTGCCTGGCTGGCTCAGTTGGTTAAGTGTCCGACTCTTGATTTTGGCTCAGGTCATGACCTCAGGGTCCTGAGGTCAAGCCCTGCATTGGGTTCCCGCAGTAGGCATGGACCCGCTTGAGAGTCACCCTCTCCTCTGCCCCTCCCCCACTTGCATGTACATGCTCTCTCTTAAAAAAAAAAAAAAAAAAAGTAGCGTTCAGCCCATGGGAGCCCCAGAGCTACCTGCACTATCACTATAGTCCCAGAGAAAGACACACCCTTCTCAGGGGGCAGGAGGGAGTTGTGAGCATCCCAGAAACAGAGAAGTCACTTCTTCCAGCGATTTCCCATTTCCTCCCACCTCCCAGCAAAGAAGAGGGGTGGGTGGGGCGCCACAAGGACTTCTATAAGGAGTCAGTGATTCGAGGGCATTGGGATGGACTTTTAGCTGGGACATCCTCTTGCATCAAACTCTTTTTGAAAATAATTTTTTCTTCCTTTGGAGATACCTGGCCAGAGTGAAGCAGACTTCTTAGTTTTGACAGAATAATGACATGAGATCAGTGATGTCGGTGTGTTTAACATGGACAAACAGTGCTGGGCGAACTTGAGAGCCAGACAGCTCCCGCAGCTGCCAAGAGGCTGAGGTTAAACTCCAAGGCAGAGCCCTCCAGAGTGATCACCTTGCTGAAGCCCTTCCTAGGGCACCATTCTTTGTGGAGGAGGGCGGAGGGTGGGCGCCAGGGTCCTGGGCTATGGGCTCTGCTGTGCTGGCGGGCGGCCTGGCCTCCACACTGGCTTTTGGACCAGACTTCCCCACCCCAGCGTGGGAGGTGTGAGGGGCTGGAGCTGGGAGGCAGGAAGTGAGCACAGATGGGCTGCCCAGACAGCTGTGTGGGGAACAGAGCACATCTGTCCAGGGTGAGTCTGGTGGCGGCCCTCCCCACAACCTCCAATGCCACATCTACCTATTCATCAATAGGGTATAGGCTGGGTTTGGGTCTCAAATGGGGAAAATGATGGGAAAGGACAGTCTAAAGACAGAGGCTAGGGGTGGCTGAGGAGGTATGTTCACATGGAAAAAAGAATGTCTCTGAACTCTGGGGAAGAGGAGGGACAAACGGCAAAGTGAAAAATGAAAGCAAATGGGTCAATTTGCATCTGCTCAGGATGGGCTTCTGGCTTTTCAGTGGCTCCCGAGTGCCCAGGGTCTGGTGCTTTCTCCTCCGTGAAGCTGCCCCCACCTCTCACCTCCCCACTCCAGATAGTCCTCCCTCCTTGCTGCTCCCCCAGTGTCCTCCATTGTAGCGATTCAAGTCCCTGTGGTAGCTGCTCCCTTTTCTTGCCTACCCGGCTGCAGATAGACTAAGAGCAGAGGCCCTATCTCTTTCATCATGGAATCCTCTTGGAGTAGACACTCTGCAGAAGTTTGTTGAATGAGTGAACGATTTTGTAGCCTAAACCGACATGAGGTTTCCTATTTAATCCCTTAATTTTCTCTAATTGGCTTCAAATATTGCTGGGAAAGCTTATCCCAAGTAGACACCCACAGAGATCTTTGGGAGATAGAAGCTGGATCAGACTTCTCATCGGGAATTTGCCTGTAGGCCTGAGGGTAGTTTACCCTTTTAGCTCTTTTCTTGAGAGGAGAGGAAAGCCTTTCTGAGCAGAGAGGAAAGGCTCATTGTTCTAGAAACTGTACAGACTGACTTGGCATCATGGTTGTTTGCACGCCCTCCTTGGGGAAGCTGCTTCTCCCTCTGTGCAAAGCTGTGAGCTGCCTGATATCAGCCAGAGAGGCAGGAATTATGTATGGGTCACTCAGACCTCTCCAGATAGGGAAGGCTGGTAGTTTCCCCACATCTGTGCCCCCCATCATCTTTTTCTGTCTGGTTTTTACAGGGTAATGAAAGGAGATGGGCGTTTGAGTCCCAGCTCTGCTTTGTGGCTCTGGGTGAGTCATTTATCCTCTCTGGGCCTCAGTGTTCTCATCTGTACCATGGGAAGGCTGGACTAGATGATCTCTTGGATCTCTTCCAGCTCCTAATTGTAGGATGATGAGTAGGGAATGTGGCCCTTGGTGTTATTACTGTCCCCCAAGAGCCTGGGCTGGGGACTTTCCCTTGACTTAGAGTTGGGAGAGGGAGGAGGGGCCCCAAAGCCCCTGGTTCCACTCACTGGCTCCTGTGTTTGCCCCTCTGCTGCAATGGGTGACTCTTCCTGGATGAATTAGTCGAGTCCTGCTTGGAGTCAGAAGGTCTGCACGAATGATTCTTAAATGTTTCTCAAGTTTCTACTCCTGTTTTCTATTCTCTAGTGACTGTAACAGGAGCACCGATTGGGAGGGAGGAAGAACTGAAGTCCCAGGGACTTGGGGCCAAAATGGGACTCATATGTTTTTCTCTAACAGTAGCTTCATCATTGTCATCCTCCTCCTCCTCCTCGTCATCATTGTCACTATCACCTATTATTAATATCGTTAAACATTTATTGTTCTTCATTCAGCTGTGTGCAGTGCAGGAGTAAATCAGTGAGAAAATCTGGCTGCCAGAAACCTGCACCGTTCTGGGTGTCTCTCAGGTCAAGGCTGGTTTCTCCAAACCTTACCTAGAGATTAATGTGACCCTCAGCAGGCAATGGGGACACTTGCTTAGTGTTCCTCTTTGTGAAAGTGCCCTCCGCCCTGGAGGAAAGGCATTCTCATTCCAAGCTGCTTCTGCTGCTGCACACATGTGTCCTATTCATCTTTTAGCCCCTACAGTGCCTTCAACAGGGCCACAACAAGAGGTGCTCCCTAAATGCTTATTGATCATAATTATCACCGTGATGTCTTATGATAAATTCAGTAGGGAAGTGGGCTTTAGTGCTCAGAGAGCCACCGAGCTGCCATGAGCTGGGAAACATATGTAACTCTTTGCTGGGGCATTTTCCCTGCTAACGCCCAAAGTCCTAGGGTTGCAAGACTCGCGTGGGATTGTTTTGGAGGCAGGGAGGCAAAGACTCAGACAGGAGGTGAACAGCTGGCGCCTCCTTCTGGCTCTGTGGGGCTGGAGCAGGCCTGGGGAGGGCTTGTGAGCCAACCCTAGCCCCTAGGCTCCCAGAAAGGGACCCTCCCTGCCTTAGGCCCTTCACCCGAGAGAGCTCAGCTCAGGAGAGCCAATGGAGGGTGAGGGAGGATGTTATGTAACCAATTTACCTCCTTGTCAAAACTGGTGACTAATTCAGACTGTCTTGGCCAGATTGGCTCAGCAGCTTTGCTGTGAGCCGCATGAGGCCTCGGCCAGTTTGTGGCTGGTTCTCACACCCTCTGCTGGATGGAGCTCAGCTTCCTCACTGGCTTTGGTCCCACCAACCTCGACCACTGCCCCAACGCTACTCCTTCCCACGCAGACCTTCTCCGTGTGAGTCCACTGCCCCCACTTTCATGTCCCTTCCTGCCTTGCAAAAACAGGATAGGAAGACAGTTCATTTACGTCTGTCCCAAGAACCATTTGCCCGGAGGCTCACTGAAGCCCTTTATTTTGTACCCGGTGAGAGATAAGGGGGTTAGGGCCTGTTGACCTTGGACAGCTGGCCAGGCTGGGAATTTTGGCTTGCGGAGGTTGACCCTGTAGGTTCAGAACTCAGGGGCCTTTCTCTACCACTCTCCAAGGGGAGAGGGCTCCAGGGCACATCTGGCTTCACCCAGTCCCCTGGCCTTGGGGCCTTGGCCCTGCAGGTTGCAGGCTGCTAGGGGATGCTGGGAGAGGCCTGTGCTCACTGCCTGAGCTCTCACTTTCCTTTGTCCAAAGGAGGTAGTACTTGGGAAGCTCAACCCATCCCTGCTATGGAAAGCTGTCCTGAGGGTACCTGGGTGGAGGGCCTCTGCACTTATTTGGAGACAGTTTATGGAGACACGAAGAGGTGTCCTGACAAAGGTCCAGAGCATTAATAATAATCATTGCCAGGGATTATTTTATATACTCCTCAAACAAACAATCCTCTGTGGCTGGGATTATCCCCATTTTATCAGTGAGGAAACTGAGGCCAAAAGTGACAAGGAGGTTTGTCAAAGCTGGTAAGTGGCTGAGCTGGGCTTTGAACTCACATCTCAGTGACCAGGAAGCCCTGGCTGGTTCTGACACACTGCCTTCCCATGGCGTTCCTGGGACTCATTCCTGAGGCCTTGAAATGCTTACACATCTCAGCAACTTCATGGCAACTGCCCAAGCCGACCCAGAAAATAATACTACCTTGTATTCCTGCTGCTTCCTTCCACTAAGTAGCACACAGACATGATCTCATTCACTCTCAGAGTCCCATGTGGGCTAAGGAGGTGGGGGGGAACTGTTGACTCCACTTCCTGGGGAGGAAAGGGAGGCACAGAGAGGGATGCTGGCCTGCCCTAGATCACACAGCCAGCTGGTGGGTCAGCTGGGCCTGGAAACCAGGCACTCTTGCCCTCCTGGACAGTTATTTGGCTGGATGGATGAGATATAGCAGTTGGGGTGCTCTTCTTGAGGGGTGACTCAGTGGCTGAAATAGCTCCAAGACAGTCGAGCTCGTATTGAGAAAAGATATCTGAGATGCATCTCAATTCAATCTGTATGAGGGAGGGAGGCGGCTGGGGCTGATGGTTGCTCCCCTTGTGGCCAGGTTCCCGCAGCCCTACATGGCCTCTCTGCACCCCAGCTTCCCTTCCCAGATGCCCTGGGGCTTGGAGGCAGCCAGGGCGTGAGGGAAAGAACACTGGCCTGGAGGTTATGAGGCCAGGGGACAGGATTCACCAGAGGCCCCTAAATTAGTCATTTCATCACTCAGCTTTTCCACTTTTCACACAAAATACGAATAACTTCATGAAATAGACGCTGTGTACGAAACGTTTCACCATAAATTATAAAGCCTGCACAGAGAGAAACTCCTGGTGCTCCCTGTAGCTCTACTTCATTTCAGCAAGCACCTTTTAAAAAATGGTTCTGAAGCGGTGGGTCACACAGCAGGACCGTCCTGCTCAAATGTCTAACTTAATGACCGTGGCTTTTTCACTTGGTATCCCTAGTCTCTGGTGTCTACTGAGTCGAATGTTGCCCGAGCGGCCTGCTGGGCTCTAGTGCGGGGTCGGCAAACTTTCTGCCAAGGCCCAGGGAGTGGGTATTTGAGGCTTTGCCGGTTTGGGTCACGTGTTCTTTCTTTACTTATAACTCTTTAAAAATGTAAGAGCCATTCTTAGCCCACAGGTCCTACAAAAACAGGCCGATCTGGCCTGTAGGCTGTAGTCCGCTGCCCCTAATCTAGCGGTAGAGGTGGGTGGAGGGGAGTTTGGAAATAGAAAAGCCTAGAACCCATTTAGCTATACGCCTTTGGACCAGTCATTCAGCCTCCTCAGACTTAGTTTATTGCCTGCCTGTGGCTGTAATAGTGACTGTTTCAGAGGGCTGTGGTGAGGGCGCCGTCTATGCACCTGCTAGGTGGGAGCTGATAGCACTACTGTTACGTTCAATGAGAGAGGGAAGGAACATACAGCTCAAGCTGGCTTGCCCTGTCCTTGGTGTGGTAGGGGGACAGAATTCTCCTAGGGTCTGGGATGTTTTACAGGGTGTACGAGGCCTGGTCTCAGAGGAAGTGGCCCGGGGTTCTGCTGAGGGGCAGGTGAGGACCTGGGAGTCTGCCGGGCTACAGGGGACCCCACAAAGACCGAGCGAGGTCCAGGGAGGCCCAGAGTTTCACTGAGAGAACTCTGGGGACTACCTGGTCCTCCAGAGCCCAGGCTTCTTGTCAAGTAAAACAGCAGCTCTGAAACAAGCGTGGACCTGATCAAGCTCTTTTCATTAACAATAAAACCCACCACGTACCGAGCGCTTTCTGCGTTCCTGGCGTCCTGCTGGAGGCTGCGTGCCTGTCTTCCCAGCAAGCCTGGGCCCTGCAGAGGGCTGCGGCTCTCAGCTGCAGGGGCAGGAGTGGGGTGAGAACAGACCACAGCCAGTGCTCCTGCTTCCTCTGATGTGATGTCCTAGTTCTGTCTGGGTATTCAGGCTTAGGTTAGATACCAGGCTATGGGTGTTGGAGATCTTGACGCTTATTTTTGAGAAATACAAGGAGAAGTGACAGGTTCCTCAGCTGTCAGAAGAACCCCACTGTCACCCAGCCATGGAACCTGGAGCACTCCTTTCTGTGTACCTGTGCCATCCCATGGCTGGTTCTGAAAGCCTCACCTGGGACCAGCCTCCCAGGCTGTAACTCAGCAGCGTGACACGAAGCACAAGGTCATGTCTTCAGATCCCAAACACCCTGCTCATTTCTGTGCCCCTTCTGCCAGTGGTGCACATTCCTCTCTAGAAAAAGCCCTTCTATCACATCTTTACCTGGTGAACTTCTGCTAAGTCCTTTAAAACACGGGTCAAACGTCACCTACTCTAGGGAGCCTTCCAAGACTGCCTGGGCACAGTTGGTACCCCCCCTCTTCCACCTTAGGCATTCTGTGTTCCTATTGTACTATTTTGAGGGGCAAACATTAGTTGAATACTTATTACACCCTATGCTTTCCACCAGGTGGTTTCCTGCTTTATCCCATTTAATATTCACAAACTTACGAGGTGGCTATTCTTACCCCCATCTTGCAGACAAGGAAACTGAGGCTTAGAGCAGCTAAATCACCTGCCCTCGCTGTTAAGTGGGAAGGCTGGGATCTGGGTCCAGGCAGTTTGACTCCGTGCCCTCCCTCTTAACCACTAAATTATATTGCCTCCCTTAACACTACTTACAATTACCCCAAACTGTAATGATAAGTTTATTGGTCTGTAAATGCCTCCTATGCCAAGAACTCATCTGTGTTGCCCTAGAATGTAACATGGTGCAGTGCCCATAGTAGGTGCTAGTGGATGCTTATGGAATGGGTGTTGAATAAAGACTCTGTGGGGGTTGAGGCCACTGACAGAAGGTGGGGTGCCTGGGAGTAAGGAGACAGCTGAGTGGACAGGGACACTTGTCCCTGGTCGGAGGTAAGGAGGTTCCTGCTGCCAGCTGCCACACCATGTTGGAATCACGAGCCTGGCACGAACAACACAATGATGACCTGACCTACTACTGAGTAAGCATCTTCAGTATGTTAGGAAGCGCTTCACACTGGAATGGCTAAGTCCAGAATTAAAGATGGCTAGTTCAAATCCCTAGACAGCCCTACACAGGCAGGACCTGGTCCTTGCAGGACACACTTAAGCAAAGTTTCACCCTGGAGGCAGGGCCTGGACTACGTGCCCTGTAGGCTTGGAACCTTGCTGGCATTCTGTGAGTCCGGGGTGTTAAAGAAGTTACGTGTGCGTGAGTTCCCGTGTGTACGAGTCCTGTCTTGCACCATGGACTGCCCACTGGCTTCCCAGAGGAGGAGAGCTTTTAGGTGAGTGGGAAGATGGCATCAGGAGGCCTGGCTTCTTCCTCCTTGTGGCTCTCTCCATCCACAGGAGGCGGGACCCAGCCAGGCCCCGAAGCCCAAGCAGGTCTGTGAGGTCACGCTTCCTGTCACGCCTTGCAGGTGGCCCTGTCCTGGGGAGCCACAGGACCTCAGGGGGCAGGGGTGGCTGGCTGGTGTGTGGGGAAAGCCCTTTAGCATTCACAGTCCCCTCTGGGGCCAGCTGTGTCCCTTGAAGCCAACTGGAAAGCTCTTTTCTCACCCAGAAGAGGTCCAAAGCCGATGTGGCTGCTGACACAGGGGGGAGGCGGGGGTGTGGGGAGAGGCGGGCAGAGCCAGAAGACCCCCCTGCAAGCCGTGTTCATACAAAATGCATTTCCCAACGTATCCCTCTGGCCTGTCGGAGCCCCTTCTGCTCACTGCTCTGTTTATACATGATAGACAACTAATTAACATCCAAACCTCTTGAAAGGTCTTTTCAGAGGTAATGTTCTGACAGATTATGTCAGCAAGGAGCACTGATTTGTCTAAGCATGGATCACATTGTTTCAGATTGAATGAGGTGAATATTAAACTGCTTTAAATGTACTCTTCATAAAGTACTAATTACACACTCCCAAGGGAGAACAGCCAAGGAATACTAAACAGTAGAGAAGTCAACAGAAGGTTCTTTTTATAGTATGTTGCTGGGCTCTGTGTTTTTCTGTCTCCTTTCTCGCTCTCTCTCTTGCTCTCTCTCTCTCTCTCTCTTTTTTTTACAGTAAAATCACAGCACGCTAAAGAATACACATTTATAGCACAATGCTTCTCATCTAATTATATGGCAATCATTAGTTTTAAGCTGGATGCATTATATTTTCTTTGATATATTATGCCTGAGGCATAACTCTGCATTTATTGCTGCTACTGGCAGATTCTAGTCCCCCAACCCCCTTTCCAAACCCCAACTCCTCTCTAGTCCCCACCCTTTAACAAATTATTTAACTCCTACTGTTAGTTTGCTTATTGTCTCAAAAAAAAAAGCAGCAAATTAAATAGGCAAAAATGGAAGAAACAACACACCCTTCATTACATTAATTTAAAAGAAAAAAAAATCTCGTGTTCTTGGGAGCTGTGCAATTTTTTATTAGGCAGGTGATGCCCTGAATATACAACTTCTGCTCCCCACCCCAGTGAAATTCCTTTGTGACAAATTCTACTGGATCACACTGAATTCCCACTTGGCTGAGCTTCATTGTCCCTCAGGGAAAGAGATATTTATATGTATATAAATATACATCTATAAAAGCAACACAGGGGTGGAAAACCATGTGGCAGGGATCATTCCAGCAAAAATGCAGTGTGGCCCTTCAAAATGCCTATCTACAGATGTAGCCAGAATTCTGCTCCATCAGTTTTTCTGGGTATTTCTGACATCAGTCCTTGTCCATGGTTGAGAAAAAGCAAGATCAATTTTGAGATGCCCTAGATTGTCAGATTCTCAGTCCTAAAGAAGGAAAAGGCCAAGTTCCATGGAGATGGATGGCCTGATATTGACCGAACTGATTTCTTCTCGGTCAGGCTTCCAATGATCATGCCTTTAAAGAGAAAAGGAACCGCAGGGTCCCAGAGAGGAAGAGTTCCTTCTGTGTAAGTAGCAGAGTGGGGACCATCTCTCTGCTGCGATCATCCTTTTCCTCCCCCACATCAAATCAAAGAATGGTGGGATCTTGGGGTGGAAAGGATTAGAGATTTCCTACCCTCTTTGTTTTACAGCAGAGGAACCTCTGCCAGGGGGCTTTGTAATTTACCTAATATTACAGTGCTGCCTGCAATTCAGGCTGGACCCTGGAGTCCTGACCCCCAGGTCAGCATTTTTCCCCCCTTCAAACAGACTAACTCTAAGCAACTCTTCCTTCCCAAGAATGACCAAGGGCAAAAGCATTCAATGACAGAGTGCTATGGACTGAATGTTTATGTCCCTCTCAAATTCAGATGTTGAAACCCTACTCCCAGTGTCATGGTATTTGGAGGTGGGACCTTTGGGGGGTGATTAGGTCACAAGGACAGAGTCCTCATGATAGGATTAGTGCCCTTTTAAGAAGTGACAAGCCAGAGTCTGTTTCCTCTCTCTGCTCTCTTGGCCCTGTGAAGACACAAGGAGAAGACAGCTGTCACTAGACACTGGATCTGCCGACACCTTGATCTTGGACTTTCCCAGCCTGCAGGACTCTAAGAAATACATGTTTGTTTCTTTTAAGCCACCCAGTCTATGGCAGTTGTTATAGCAGTCCGAACAGATTGAGACACAGAGTTATCTTCTCTGAGAGCTGGAAGTCTGGAGAGTCATCTAGTCCACCCCCTCTGGTTGCTGCTTGAATCCCCTACCCAATGTCCCCACCAAGACTTGTTCATTCTTGGCTCTGGCTCCTCCCGGGATGAATGGGTAGGTGACCCCCTCCCACAGTGGTTGGATCATCATTGTGCAGCTCTCATGGTTAGAAGTGGGTGTTTAAGAGCAGTGCACACTGGAGCAGGAGTGCCTGGGTTCAAATCCCATACTGTCACGTCCCAGCTATGTGACCGTGGATGAGCGATTTGACATTTCCTTGCTTCCATTTCCTCCTCATCTGTAAAAATGGGAATGAGTGCCCACCTTACAGGGTTTTGTGAGGAGACCAGGTGATACCTGCCAAGCAGTGCTCAGCCTACTAAGGGAACTAAAGTTAACCTGTGAAGCCTAACCTCTAAGCATAATCTACTAAGTCTGCTATTCTGTCCTTAGGAAGTTCAGCTCTTTCCTGGGAATAACTGCCATGCTTGTAGTTCCCCTCTGGGGCCCCAAAAGGGAAGATGACTTTTTCTCAGGGCACCTGGGTGGCTTAGTCAGTTAAGCGTCTGACTCTTGACTCGGCTCAGGTCATGATCTCGTGGTTTGTGGGATCGAGCCCCGCGTTGGTCTCTGCACTGACAGTGGGAAGCCTGCTTGGGATTCTCTCTCTCAAAATAAATAAACTTAAAAAAACCCAACATTACTTTTTCCTCCTACATGACTGCTTTCAGCTATTTCATTCACTCATTGCTCAGCTTTCACTGCCCCTGCTGCCAGGTGAGAAGAGCAAAGTGGGAAAGACCTGCTCCCTGGTCTCACAGAGTTTACATCCAGAAGAACTAACAGTTTATCTTCAGAGCTTCTCTTCCCCGGGGGGAAATTCATCAGTTTCTTTGCATGTTCCTCAACTGACTTTTTTCCAGCCCATTTTCCTTATGTGAAATCATTCAAAGAAATTTAATATACCAGGGGTGAATTAAAAATGGCAGCAAAGCTGAGCTTCAGTCCAGGGCACACCTTGGGTCCATTATCCAAATACGCCCTGTGGTGCTTGTTACTTGAGACCGGGATTCCACTGGGTGGAGGGGGCCCAGGTATGAAATTTTTTTAAAGCTCCTCGTTCTTGAATACAATTAATGTGTGTGCATGCATGCATGTCTGTATGTGTGTATATGTGTGCACTTCCACCTGAGTAAGTTGAGAAGGCTGCCTTTATATCTGTCCACTTGTTTGGAACACACTTTTTCCTCTAGTCCCGACCCCACATTTTACAGTGGTTTCTTCTCAAGTCCAGGTCATTCTCTGCTGAGCTATGCTAGGGTGCTGGCTGATGATATGTGAATCTTCCAGAATGTACTAAATTAGTTTCCAGGCCCACTGCCCCTCCATATGTCCATCCCTCCCGTCACTGATGCTGCCAAAGTTAGCACAATAGAAAATGACTTTAATGTTGTCACTCTCTTACCGAAACCCATTCCACAAGATTCCCCATCTTGGGATCCTGTACAAGACCCCTGGTGGGTATGCATGTGCATATGTGACTATCTCATCAGTGCTTCATACCAGGTACTGTTCTAAGTTCCTTCTAGATATTAGCCCCAAGCCCAAGGTGGGCTCTCTCCATAGCCTGAGGCAATCAATCATGGGCTTTGCACACTCATTTTCTAGACCCGGAGTACAACACTGTGTAGTATCCATTTTGTCATCTCACAGCCTAACACAGTGCCTGGTACAGAATGGGTTTGGTGAATTGTGCAGTCGTGACCCTCAACATGTAAGACCCAAGAGAGTAAACATATAATGGTGGAATTACGAGTGATATAGTGTCTATTTTTGAGGAAGAGCTCTTGCCTCACACCAACATATTAGGCAGCTAGTTCCTTGGCCTAACTGAAACACACTCTTCCTCCTAAGCCTATGCCTCCTTCTCCAGAGGGGACTTCCTCACCCTCATGCTGATCTCTGCCCAGTCCTGTTGCAGTGAGGCCATCTGGTGATGAAGACATGCTCGTCAGGGTCATGTAGACCTGGTCATATACCTCTGAGTGACTGAGAGGTAACAGCACCCAGTATATGGCACATGTCGTGGTAGATGCTGGCAATAGGTGACATCCAGTAGGGATATGGCTTCTGCCCTCACAGAACTTGCAGCCCCATGGCGATTTCCTGAACTCTAGAAGCACTGGCTTTCTCATTGACAAAAGGGGCCTTGGAATACCCATTCTTACTGGGCTGCTGCAGAGATTTGGATAATGCATTTAGGGCGGCTGGCATGGAGTTAACACTCTATAAAGTCTCCAAATAGGCATTCTTCTGCACCCCAAAAGTGCATGAAGGAACTGACCCCTTAGAGACAGGAACACCTGTGAACATGTCTGTAGGGATGTGACCTGGCACCTGGCCTTGGTGGTCACCAAGAGTGGAGGAGGTGTCGGTATTGATGGTGGGCAGAGAGCCCTGATGGTGCACGTGCCGCTGGCTCTGGGGTGGCAGTGCCTGGGGGAATGTGGAATCCAGTATCAGGTACTCTATTTTTCTCTAGCACCTTGATTTATGGCCAGGGTTATCACCTTTCTCCTTAGCACAGAATCTTGCCCTTGTCCTTTCTGCGTCCTTCTTTCTCCTTACTCACAAATGCCCCATACTTCTGGTCCACCCAGCCTCAACAGGGGCTCCAGAGGAGACAAAAGTGGGTCTGAATTATTGCTTCTGCAACCTACTAGTTGTGTGGCCTTAGGCAAGTTCTTTAATCTCCGCATGCCTCAGTTTTCCTCATTTGCAAAATGGGGAGAATAATACCATCCTCATGACCTCATTGTGGGGATGAAATGCAGGAAAACTGTACCACACAACGCAAGGCATGCAGTCAGCCCTCCACACATGTGAGTTTCCAGCCCCCCTACAAGTCACACTAAGACATTGTGGGTTTAATGCATTCTCTCCCCTCAGGAGTTCTTGCATTTTAAAAGAGGACACTGGGGCTACTTGATAAAGCACAATAAATTGACTGGGGTGAAAACTTCTGGGGAAGCAGTGGGGTAGAGGAAAGAGATATTTTGGGGGCAGGAAATGGCCTTCCTTTACTTCTGAATTCACACCACTTAGACTAGCAGTTCTCAGCCTAAAAGCTGTGACACGCTGGTGTGGTACCAGCAGTTGTGAGATGTATCACAAACAAATATGTTACTAATAATAAAGTGCCGCAGTTTTCGAATAATCCCCCCAGCTTGTTTGGTAAAGTAGAGGGAATTCAAGGTTATCCCCATAATACCATCATACCTACTCACATTGCTATGTGATTTCTTGAGTGGGATAGAAAACAGTGCCTCCTGGAATTGAGGACAACCTGGGCGTGCCTGGCCATGGGTGTCCACAGTCACGCATGGCCTAGTGGACATAACAGCAGCCAGCCGCTGACTTGGGAGGAGAACCCAAACGTGAAAGGCTTTGAGAAATTTAGAAACACTAGGTACGACGTAGAGCGAAAGAAAAGAACGAACCACTGCCTTCTGCGCTAATTTGGCTGCTTCTCACGATACAGTAGCATGCAACCAACCGGACACGAAGAAGCACCCACTCTCTGGCTCCATTTACATTAGGCTCAACAACTGGCTTAACTGATGGGGAGTAGCAGTCAGAAAAATGTCAGCTTAGGGGCGGGGGTATTGACTGGGAAGAGGCTTGTGGGAGCCTTATGGGAAATATTCCACATCTGATCTTGGTAGTGGTTACATGGTTGTTATGGATCGAATGTTTGTGTACCCCAAATGCGTATGTTGAAACCCTACTCCCCAATGTATTAGGAGATGGGGACTTGGGAGGTAATTAGGATTAGATGAGGTCATGAAGGTGGGGTCTCCATGAATGGGATTCATGCCCTTATGGGAGGAGAGAAGAGCTCCTTCCCCTCCTCCTGGCTTTCCTCCTTGTGAGCACACTTACAGAATTTGGTTGTTCACAACCCAGAAGCCCCTCACCAGAGCCTGACCATGCTGCACCCTGATATCGGATCCCCAGCCTCCAGAACTGTGATAAATAAACGTGTGTTGTTTATAAGCCACCCAGTCTTAGCATTCTGTTCTAGCAGCCCAGGTGGACTAAGACAATGGGTAAAAAAACCACTGAAGTTTTACACTTACGATCTGGGTACCTGATGTATACATTTATAACTTAATTAAAAAATTTTATGAGAGGCACTTTGGAGTCTCAGGCATACACCTGTCAGGGTTTTCCCAATGGCACCTGCTGGAAGTTTCCCAAATGGCCTGGGGCCCTGAGTGAGGATGGTAAATGTAGGAGCCCTGGGAGCACTGGGGTCACATCAGGTCAGTTCCGGTGGGCAGTGACTGGCCACGAGTTCTTCTCAATGGCTCTGTGCTCCTCAGAGCTATCTCCTGGCTGATGACTTTTTGGGGCTGACATCTCGGCCTCACTAGTGCCCAGTGCATGCAGAGGCGGGACCCTTACCAGATAATCTCATTTTTCCCGGCAACGCAGCTGAGTGCAGAGCCAGAGCACCCACCCTACTGCCCCGCGTTGTAAGGTGCTCCTCGCCTGGGCTTTGGCGTGAGCCCCCCAGAGCAGCCTCAGTGAGAGGAGCTGGGCACTCCACCCCCATCTGTGGCCCCAAGATGCTGAGGTGACTCTCCTGACCACCCCGGTGGAGCTCATTTTGTTTGCTTTGTGTGTTACTTTTCACCCACCCCTTCGGTTACCAAGGAAACAGTGACGCAGCCTCGGGTGGGGCCTCAGGCTCAGTCAATGCAGAGTCTTTTAAGGCAATGGCGGTTCAGTGTGTCAGCCCGTGCTGGAGGGCTGGTGGGCTGGCACAGGGGGGCAGGGGACAGGGCTGCAGGAAGAGGGATGAGGGCTGACTCGAATGGAAGAGTTGGTGGGTTTGCTGCTAGCCCACTGGATGATGCTGGTCAGGATGCAACTCTTTACTCAGAGCCTTTAGGAGACCCACCCTAGACGGTGTCACCAGCAGATACAAGGCAGATGGTTCTGGAGGACAGAGGGAACAACCTTTCCCCATGCTGGGTGTTTGTATGCCTCGGGACCGTTGATCTCTGGCGCTCCAGCAGGTCCAAAGCCTCTGCAGCCCGGTCAAGCCAGCCTCAGGCAGAATGGGTTTCTGGGCACTGACAAGGCATTTGTGGACAGCGGGCTGGGAACTATGATTCAGGCAAACCCTTCTCGTGAGAAATGGCTTCTGTTCCTCCAGAGATGACTTCCCTCGCTTTCCATCCCTATATCACTATCACCAATGACATTGGGACCCTTGGGACCTCCCAGCCAGGGTGTTCTGTCTTCTGCAGCCTCAGGCCCAACAGCCTTCATTCCCGGCCAGGCTCTCTTGTCACGCAATAGGCCTGTCCTGGCCTCTCTCAGGCCCATGTTCCTCACACAACCAAATGGTCTCGTTCCAAGGCCGGGAAGGCTGGCTGGTCCACAGCGGGGGCTACCCCAGGGTCCTATCTGGGGGCGTCTCTTTCAAAGGCCCCGCCCCACTCTGGACAAGCATCTGGTGAGGGTTTGCAGAGTTCTATTCCTGACCTCAGGGCTGCCCTGCAGCCTGGTGGGTAAGGCTCCTTGCCTCTGTGCCTCAGTTCTCCTTTCTGCGTGGTGGCTCTGCCTCTCCTGCCGTATGAACACCTCCAATGTCTCGCTGGCAGCTGAGGCGTCGCAGTCTGTAACCCAACGGGTCATTTCCCTGCTCTGTAACACTCCCCTAACTAGCTCACTTTTCTCTGCCAGTTTCCCGGCCACCCAGGCTCAAAGCCCCGGAGTTATTTCTGATTCATCTTTCTCCTTTATCACCCTTATCTAGCCACTTATTAAATGCTGTCAGTTTTTCCTTCAAAATGTCTCCAACATATGTCCCTTCCTTTTTTAAAAATAAGTTTCATTGTTTTTTGGTATAAAAGAGAAATATGCTCATTATAGAAAATTTAGAAAACACTGATAACCAAAAAGAAGAACATCAGAATCACCCAGCACTCCTCCAGCCACAGGTAACTATCATTATTTAGATACATACCCAGGTAGTCACTTGCCCACACCCACATACCTACACCCTTTTCCTTCTCTCCGTATCTCCCATTCCTGCTGCTGTACTAGTCTACACTCTCCTCCCCTCGGTGTCTCTGACTTCCCTCTCCTCCACCCTGCCCCCTTGGCCAGCCTAACCTTCTCAGACACTGCCTCTGACACGTTAAATCTAGGGCAGCCTCTAGCCCACAGGAAACACAGTCCCTCTGGGTAGAAGCCCACAGCTTGGCAAGCATATGGCGGACGTCTCTGTGTGATTAGAAGGAAGGCTCCCCTTCAGCAGGGTGGAGGAAGCTCCCAGACTGGGAGAATGGCTTGTGGGCAGAGTGCAGTTGCAAGGCAGCCCTTGCCTGCCCCTGCTGCTGGAGTAGTCAGTAACTGCAGGAGGTAGTCTGGGGCAAAAATGCCCTCGGCTGCATGCTGGCCAAAGCAAACCTTATTAAGCACGGCCCCTCCCTTCCCCAGCAGACCAGTCTCTTCCCTGCTTCTCCAACACTGTTATGTTCCACTCTTCCTCTGGTCTTGGCAGAAGCTACACCCTCCCTATATCCTCTACACCCTCCTCCCCTTCCCTGCACTCCTGCTGCTGCTGATCCTTGCAGGCCTGGCCCAGGGGTCACACCTCTTATGCTCACAGGGTCCAGGCAGGTCCCCTGTGTGTGTGAGGGGGTGGGGTCGGTGAGAACGGGACACAGCCTGGGTTGTCAGATCTTCACCCAGATTATGAAAGGCAACTCCCCAATTTTTCAACGTCAGTACTAATTCAACAAGAAGCCTTGCCCAGGTGGAGCAAAGCCATCCAGCTCTGCCACTGCCCACCTCTCCTCTGAGATGTCTGTGTCTCTGCCCCCCTTTCCTTGACTAGCCTTGCTCCTCACACAGGACTACGAGACACCTGTTGGCAGCTTAGACTATGGTTTCGTGGAAAGTGCACTTATTCATCCGTTCAACAAGCATTCAGCCAGTGCCTGCACAGGTTTTGTAGTAAAAAGCCTGGGTTTCAGTTTTGATTTTACCACTTTCTTGAGCAAATCACGTAAATTCTCCAAGCCTCATTTTCCACCTGTAAAATGGGATTTCAGCAATTCTGAAACCCACTCAATTGTGGGAAGGCACTGAAATCATATGTGAAGGCATTTTGTAAACTGTGAGGCTCCATGAAAGGCCACTATTGTCCCATCTTCTGTTGTTCAGGGTGTGCTGGCCTTACATTTGTAAATGGTGTGAGCAGGTTCTCTATAGTAGTGAGTATATATATCAGGCATTTGATAAATCCTTGTGGGTTAAGTTAATGAAATGTATTTATAGTGCCATATTTACTTCTCTCTTTTTTCTTTGTTCTTTTTTAAGTTTATTTACTTATTCCAAGAGAGAAAGAGAGAGAGAGAGAGACAGACAGACAGACAGAGAGACAGAGAGACAGAGAGATTGAGAATCCCAAGCGGGCTCTGTGCTGACAGTGCAGAGCCTCACACAGGGCTTGATCCCATGAACCATGAGATCATGACCTAAGCTGAAATTGAGAGTCAGATGCTTAACCGACTGAGCCATCCAGGCTCTACCTCTATTCAATAGAGGGTTTGTTTAGATGACAACAAAGCTATATGCAATGGAACAATACTATTAAAATATTGATAACGATAATGGAGCCCCTGCTCCATGCTTGCCACTGGGCTAAGAGATTTCACAATCATCGTCTTCTCTGATCTTCATGATAACTCTATTAGGAAGGTACTATATTACCCCCATTACGTAGAAGAGGAAACTGAGGCCTAATGAAATTGATAACGTCTCCTGAGTTGTATAGCTAGTGACCTGTATGGATAGGAGAGGAAACTCTCCAGTGGGTCAGCGCATGGCTTTGGAGGGTTGGCAATAATAACACATACAAGGTCGTCTAGAAGAGTGCCAGGCAGATTGTAAGCACCCAACAGCTCATATCTATCATTACCGGGTTCTAGTCCCGTTATGTACGTTATTTTATTTGACTCAGTCCTTACAACAACCCTGTGAAATATCATTCTGTCCATTTACAAATGGGGAAGCCAACATTCACAGAGTTTTAGAGCCTCCACTCAGACCACACGGCTGGAGACTGAGAAGCTGGCCTGGGATCCAGAGCCCACTGCCCCCTTTACCCTGAGGTCTGGGGCTCACAAACGTTTCCCCCAGGCAAATAGGAAACACTCTGCTTCCTGTAACATTGCTGGTGGTACTTCTATGAGCCTGTTAGCTGGAGGGTCCTTGTTAAGGCCTTCAAAGTCACCTCCACCAGAGTCCACTTGTCTCTCAAATACCTGTACAGTTGGGATGCTGAAGCTGGGATCCAGAGCTAATGTGGGCCCTCCTTCTAAACTTCAGGGAACAAAGACTTCCAGAACCTATCTTGGCCTTCCCTACCCCCTACCCATTTTTTTTTTCCAAAGAAAAATGAAAGAATCTGATAATTACTTCTATCTACCACCCAACTGTACTAATTACCAACCTATTTCTTCACAGTGTGACAGACACCAGCTCTGGAAAACACATAGAGATAAATTAGCACTAATTGGTTTTCCTCTGGCTGTTTGAATTAGTATTTAAAGCTCCAATTACAAAGCAGAATAATTGCTATTAATGTCCTATCGCAGTACAAAAGGCAGTTCTCTCGAGAACCAGCCCAGGTGTATTATTACTTTGATTACAGCATATTTAACCTGGCTCGTTAAGAGAGAGGCACAGGGGACAGTTTCAAAATGGCGGACAGACCACTTCCTGCAGGGTAGAAAGCTTGAAGACAGAACTGTGACTCGAGGGAAGAAAGAGGTGGGAATAGAAAAAGGGATAGGAGAGAGGCAGGAAAAGCTGGGCCTGGAAGTCTGTGGGGTTTCTCAGCAGGGCTCCTGGAGACAGTTCCCTCACTGTCTCTCTAGGGACCTTTCTGGGTCAAACCTACCCTACTCCATCCAGAACCAGCCCCTTTTCATGTCCAAGGCCAGCAAAGCCCTCTCCAGGCCTTCCTGGCCCTTGTGTGGATGCCTGGGAAATGAGGCTGTCAACAAAAGGAGCTATGGGACATCCTGATGTTGGCATGAGACTTTTACTAGTGAGTGAGTGGGGGCTCTGCCCTCCATCCACGTCTTCTCTCCATGCCAAATCTCAGTTGGGGGTTTTAGGATGTGAGGCGGGGTGTACTTGCATCCCCCACTGTGGAGCACCTTGCACTACAACTTCTGTCCCCTGCACCCTTCCTGGCACTGTTTTCATTCTTGTTCTTCCAGTGGGACCTTGCCTGTTCTGGCCAGAGGACTGTGGGTGAGCTGGGGAGAAGGTGAGCTTAGAGGGCACTCAACAGGTTTCCGTACAAAGGGTGTAGAGTCCTGGCTCTCCAGCTCATTGGCTAGATGGCAAGTCCTCCTGACCCAAGAGCTTCAGTCTCTTCGATCGTACAATGGGCACAAAAACCTTTTTCTGGCTTCACAGAGCTATGAGGATCAGGCAAGCAGGACATGAATATGCTTTGTAAATCAGAGTGTAGCACTTAAGAAAGGGGTTCTTTATGTGGGGCAGCGATGGCTTATGGAAGGCAGCACTCAAGGTGGGGCCAGGACTGCTTTTTGCTGCTCTCTTCTTTGCTTTCTTCCCTTTCAGTAGCTTCCCTTCCTCCTGTCTCCTTCTCTACCTCCACTCCTCCCCTCTATGCCCCACACGTAGATCCCCATTCACACTAGGGTGTGAAGAACTCAATGAGTTACCCTTTCCTAGAGCAGCTGCGTTTAAAAAGGGAGGGCTATGTTTAACCCAAAGAAATGAGTCACTAATGGTGAACTTTCAGGCAAACCGAGATGATATTTTGTGGGGGAGAATGAGGATGTCACAGTGCTCCTCAGAGCCCCATAGGCAGCTGTCTGCTCACTGACACACAGGTTTGGTGTGGCCCTGTGCCAGGCTCAATGTGACGGGAAGCATTTCGCCAGAGAGGAAAGAGGCACAAGAATATTCACTGATGGGGGCCCGAGGCCCTGAAAACCCAGCTGAGACTGCTGATCCTGAGTGCCGGGTCACACCATGAGGAGCGGGTGTAGTGGGCGGGTTCCTATTCAGAATTCGAGATGCTAGCAGAGAGTTTCTCTGGCCCATCTGTCCCCACGAGGACCGCCAGCTGTGGTTCCTGGGCAGAGCTTGAGTTGGGTGTCCCCGAGGCTGTCCTAAGGAGTGCAGCCTCAGGCCTGCCACTGCCTTTAACTTTCGTTGCCCCAGCTCCTTCACCCAGACCTCTTTCTCCTTTGCCATATGGGAAACAAACCCAGCTGACTTTCCCCAGTAAGGACTCCTTGATGTGTCTAGCCCCTTCTTGGTCCCCTGCCCTTCTATGGCCCCAGTCTCTCACCTGCTCCTCCCCAGGAGCCCCTCTTCCTCTGGCCTGGTAGCCTCTGTGTCCCATCTCCCTTCCCTGTATGGGGAGAGACACCACAGGGTCAGGGGCAGAGCAGCGTCCTTGGAATCGGGAACGAGGTTTGGCCCAGCACTGCCATAAATTAGCTGCGTGATAGGTTTTCCCAACTGTACCATGAGAGGGGGCTCCCAGGTCTCTTCTAGGGTAATGTTCTAGGACTTTATGGCTCCCCTCACCTTCCTTCTCCGTATCACCTGATCTCTGATAGCCAAGCAGCCGGTGCCTGTCAGTACCCTTCAAGGACTGTGGAGCGCTAAGAGCTTTGGCCAGGGGGTTCTGGAGGTGGGCCATGAGAAAGCAGTCAGGGTCCATCTGCCAGGGAGAAGCCTCTGGGTGGTCTCTGCGGGGTGGGCCCAGCTGTTGCAGCCCAGGAAAGGAGCGTCACTGCCAACGAATCCTTCCTTTACAACCATGCTGGGAGGGACGTGCAAGGGCCCGTGGGTGGGTGTTCACGTATGGGGGGGGGGGATTTCTTTTTAAGAGACAAGGTGGGTGGAATGGGGGAAGCCAGCTGGCTGTGGGCTCTATTTCTACTGACAAGGCTTTACCCTGTAGGTGTGAGGAATTCCAATTAAATATGCAGCCTATTTGTCTGTGTGTGGGAGAGGGTTTGCTGGGAAGGAGGGGAACGGAGGCAGCGTCTCTGCGGCATACCAGCAAACCAGAAATTAGCTCCGTTCATCACAGGCACACGGGGCTTCCCTCAGCCCTCCTGTGCACTCACAGGAGTCGCGAGGAGACAGACAGAGGAAGTGAGAGAGAGGTTGGGGAGGCGGGTTCTCCAGACTTGAAGGGCTTCCGGAATCTCTGAGTGGGCAGGAAGGATTGCCCGACTCCTTGGCTCTTGGGGGGTTTCCCGTTCTGGAGGCGCTGGCAGGGAGCTTGTCTGGCCCATCTGTCCCTACCAGGGCTGGCCAGGGTCGTCTGGGCTCACCTCTGAAACAACAGGGGTCCGTACGCATATACAGGGGCATCTCCAACTGGGGAGGTAGGTGGGTCTGTGGCCAGGGCTGCCCAGGGCAGACACCATAACCTCTGGAAGGCCCCGGGGCCACTTGGACCCTCCCCTTCTCCACCCTTATGGCCGATCAGCACTTAGAAAGCCTCAGTTTGGGGCAGCAGTTTCTCTAAAGAACAGAATCCTGAAATGCTGACGCTGGGGCTCCTATGGTAGGTGGAAGAATCACACCAAAGAGACCTGGGGATACATGGGCCTCCAGAAGCCATTGCAAACCTTTTGCCATCCTTTCATCCCTCTTTTTCTCATAGATGGGATTTGGTAGAAAACATGAACATTCTTCAAGGTACAAAGAATGATCCATGTTGTAGCTGGCTGATACAGTCTTTCAAGTAGCAACACCGTGTGGTTGGGGGACTTTTCGGTGGGGGCCCAGCACGTGAGGCCCTGTGAACAGCAGCTAGGCTGGCTGCAGGGTCTGCTGGCCTTCCTGGTGGGCCAGCAGCCAAGCTCTTAGCCTTCAGACCACTGGCCTTTCACCTAGGCGGCCGCTCCACCCTCTTCTGCCCCCTTCCCTGCTGGGGCCAGCTCTCTCTGCTCTTTCACCTGTATTTTCTTGGTGCTATTTCTCTCCCTATCGCAACACCGACTCCTCCCTAGCCCTGATTCCCCCACCTACCTCCCCGCTGGTTAAAACACAATCACTTGGTGGTGGCAGCATAAGAAGCTTAGTAACAGTTATGAACAGGAGACGGAGACGGGCTGGCAGGGCATTTTTCTCATCTGGACACCCAAGGTGGTGGCTAAGCAGCTCCAGTCAGCGAACTCCTCCTCGGAGCACCTGAATTGAGGGGCCAGGAGGTGACTGGCAGGTGGCCTCACACCAGCAGGCAGGGCTCTCTGAAGGGTGGCACACGGCCACTGCTCAGGTGGGTGGGGAAAACGGATGGCTTGTGATGGGTTCTGGGGAGGGCATGCTTGGGTGGAGAAAGGGAAGGGTGCTGGTAGAGCGGGGCAGGGCGCAGCAGCGGCTGAGGTCTGGAGGGGAGGGGCTGCACAGAGGACAACTGCGCAGACAAGCAGCATGGGCCAGAGAAAACACGAGAAAGGCTGCGAAAGAGACTCAGCAGGGCAGGCATGCCTCCTTCCTCATGCACTCTAATTTTCTTCATTCCTTCCACGTCCCCCCCTGGCCCACCTCTCATTTCTCCTCATCCTCCCCACTTCCCCTCCCCACCCCAATCCCATCTCACTTTCAGAAGGGAAAAACGGGGTGGGCGTTCCAGAAGAACTTCTGGAGAGGACAAAACCTACCACCCTAGGCCAAAGAAGCTCTTCCAGAATGCTGTTTGCCATCAGAACGATGAGGGTTGTACAGGAAGAAACGTGGGCTCCCCCAGTAGCTGCTGTATCCCCTTCCCCTCTCCTGCTTCACCTCCCTCTACAGAGATTGGAACAGAGGCACAGTGGCTTAGAGCAAAGAGCTAGAGGTAGAAGGAGGGAGGCAGGGAGGTGAGGGGTGCAGGGAGGAGGAAAAGAGGAGAGCCAGTGGGGCGAGAGAGGTATATCTGCGTTGAGAATGTTGACATGGTAAAACCAGGCATATGTAAGTGTTTGTTTTTTTAATAACATTTCCTTAAAATAGGTATAGGGCAAGGAGAGTGGAGACCGAGGTGTGTGGCAAACATTGCCTAAAGGGCACTTTTCAGTGACCATGGGATAAAGCACATCTTTTGATGCTGGATGGTACCTTGGAAGCACTGGACGTAAGAGTCACACAGAGTCACACAGCCAGTTGGTGGCAGAGCTGGGACAGAAGAGTGCAGTATGGCTTTGGCAGTAGCCAGCACCTTCACCTGACATTTGAGTCTTCTCCCTGCTCAGCCCAAAAGGCCATCTGGGATTGGTAGAGAGATAGCCCCAGGCCATATTCGGGGACAGGTAAGTGTGGCCAGAAGCTGGGCTGAGGTTGGCTGTCCTCAGTGGACATCAGTGACACCGTGCAGACCATGAGGCAGAAAGGCAGTGTCATAACGCCTTCTTATCACCCCACTTCCCTCTGTTGAGCACCTGTGATGTGTGATACCAGGTGCTGTGTGGATGCCCTCCAGGAACTCATAGACTAGAGAAAATGCCTCTTGGTAGGAAAAAGTTCCTCTGTATTTTTTTGCTCCCTGAGTCACAGGTTAGGCAGGCCCTTTGGGAAGAAGTCTGGGCCTTGGGCCTAGAACAGTGTGTAGAACCAATCACTAAAGTGTTTCTCTGAACCCAACCCCAAGAGGGATAGGAGGGAGGTGCAGGGCGTGGCCCTGTCCTCAGGGGAACTCTCTAGCAGCAGGGCCACCAGGATCAGCTGGAGAACCACAAGTGCTAAGGACGACTGTGGTCGTGCGTCGTGGACCCTGGGAGGGGAGAGCCCTAAGAGACAGGTGGGGTTGCCTTTGCACCAGGGAGGCTGAGACTATGAGTGGCATCTGTGAGAATTGCCTGAGCCAGGGCCCAGCTGAGCTTGGCCTGGGATGTAAGAGGGGCAGGAGGAGAAGGAGGCACAGTCCCCAAGCCCCCAGGGGACAGGCAGGCCCCTGAAGGAGATGGGCAGGCTTTAGCTGAGACTCTGTCTGGCAGGGTCTCCAGGTCACAGCAAGGAGAAGGCTGGCAAGCTCACTCTCTGGCTCCCAGCCTGCCTTGCCCTGCTCTGTGGTTGTCAGACTCCTCTCCTCACTCACCCAGCACGGCACTCCTGTCACCCCCAGAGCTGGGGCGGTAACTGGGGCACGGGAAATGTTGTGAATGGCAGAGCTGCTCTCAGTCCCAGACTTCCTCTTCAGGAGGGGCGGTGGGGGGGGGGGGGAAGAGCATCCAACCATGAGGCATTTTCCTGGCGCTAAGGATAACCTCGTGGGAGGCAGAGGGAATCCAATTAGATGGGCAAGGCTGGGGAGGCTGAGGGCATGTGGGAGGTTTCTTTTTGCTTTCTGGCTTCCCCAGGCCCTAAAAGAGAAATTATAGCCAGCTCCCTCACTGCAGCCCCCAGCTCCCCTTCCCAGGGCCACCGTCACACCCTGATTCCTCCTGTCACTCACCCCCTTCTCACTCAGGGCTGACAGAGTCCTGTGGTGGACCCTTTGGATAGTAGTGTACCCTGGGCAGTAGCCTCCACTGTTCCTTTCCTCTTGCTTGGTGCCTTCTGCCTCTGGAATGTGGGGTGCTGCCCCCTGCACCTCAGGAGCTGGATGCCCATCTGAACCCAGGCTCTCCTGCTTGTCTTGAGTTCTTCTGGGCTCTGTAGTGATTGTCCTCACCCAGCTGTGCTCCAGCTGAGCACTGATAACTGACAAGTGACCTCACTCCCCTGACCCAATAACTCCAATGACGCAGGGACAGTCATATGAGTGAGGCCAGTCCTTCTGCCTCCAAGATGCTTTTCTCAGTCTTCTCTTGAGGCAGTGGTGGGGCACATAAAAGCATGGGCGTAGGAAGGTGGACGTGGAGTGGACATGGGTAGTCCCTTGGCCTCCTCCAGTCCTCTCCCACTGTCCCGCACATAGTAGGAGTGGCTCCACCCAAGTGACTTCTTCCAGCCTTTCTGTTGTCCCCATTTCCCTCTCTTGTGATCCTGGGAGGGTAAAGTGGTTGGAGCCACTGTTTCTACTAAGATGAATACACCTGAGTGGAGATCTTCCCAGGAAGCCTCTTGGGAGAAGGTTTTGGAAGTGCTGTCTTGTTGGGGGTGCTGGGCACTGAGGCAAGTTCCCAGCCTTTTCTCCCTCTCTGCTGAGGCCATCTGAAGGGTGCCTTTCTGGGGAAAGCAAGGTCATCAGCTTGTCGTTAGTACCCTCCCTCAGTAGGGGCCTGCCACGGGGCTCTGAGTCTTGTCATCTTGTCAGAAGCTGTCCTCGGAGGTGTGAGGAACTCCAATTAAGCATTCAGCCAGTCTGCCTGTGTGGGGGGGCCTGGGCTGTGGGGGAGGCAGCCCTGTGCTGGCGCGGTGACTAATCTTCACAATATCAATTATGAGCCTCTGAGGAGGTGGTGGGAAGGTGGATGGGGGAGGTGGGGGAGGTGGGGGTCGGGGTTTCCTCACCCAGTCAGTTGCCTGGCTCTCTGTGAGGGCTGTGCAGGCTAGAGGAGAGTTTGAGATGCCAAGAAAGGAAACCTTTAGGGACCCTGACTCCTCACAGGAGAACCCTACACCCTTGTGGGGTCCAAGGTACCCCACATTTGGACTTATCTAATGTTTCCTGAGGACCTTGGCCATCTCAGGCATTCTCCCTACATCCCTGAGGACACTGGTATCGGCCTCAAGGTACAGCTGAAGAATCTGAGGCACAGAGAGGTAAGTGACTTGTCAGAGGTCACCCAGCTACAGGTGATCAGGCTAGATACATATAGGACTCTGACTCAGGACCAGTGGGGTTTTTATGGTGTTATGGAGGTGCCAGGCAAAGAGCTCTAAGGGTCTTGGGTCATCTAGGGCACAGGCCACCAGTACCCCCAACCCGCCATTATATGGGGGCACTGAAAAGCCCAGGGGATGAGGGCTGGGGCTGCACCCTCGCCCCCCGACTGCCTCCTCACAGAAAGGAAGAGCTTTTCTTCAGGGGGCTGAGCAGTCTCTCCACTGGGCATGTTGGTTCGCCCAGCAAAATACCTACTGGAGGCTTAGCATGGTGCTTAGCACTGGGGAAGGTAAGGAAGGCCAGGCTCCAGGAGAAGAGACTCAGCTGAAATGCAAGAGCAAAAAGAAGAGGTGTGGAGGACTCCAGAAAAAAACCCTACTGCCTGCCTCTCAGGAGGCCTGGGAGGAGATGGATTTGCACCTGAGTCCAGAGCGTGAGCACAGTGTGGGACAGAGTGGAACAGGATCTGCCAGCGGGCAGCGGGGGGCAGAGTGTCTACACGGCAACAGGGCCAAGGGGTCTCCACTAGTCAGCCCAGCTGCTCCAGAGCCATGGCAAATCTGTCCCCACCACTCAGGGCACCCTTTAAGGGTCTATCCAAGAGAAGTGCTTAAAAAGGAACAAGGGCCTTTCCCAATCCCTTGGGCTTCTGGGAAAATGTAGGCCTTGATCTCTAAACGATGTTTTTCTTTGCGTTTGGGGCTTATGAAATATAGGCATACAGAAGGTGACTAGCTATTTTTTTTTAATTTTTTGACGTTTATTTATGTTTGAGAGAGAGACAGAGAGAGAGAGAGAGGGTGCTGGTGGGGGAGGGGCAGAGAAAGAAAGAGACACAGAATCTGAAGCAGGCTCCAGGCTCTGAGCTGTCAGCACAGGGCCCGACATGGGGCTTGAACTCACAGACTGCGAGATCATGACCTGAGCCAAAGTTGGATGCTCAATGGACTAAGCCACCCTGGCGTCCTGGTGAATAGCTATTTTTATTTTCCAAGGAGGTCAAATGAGAGGAAACGGCTTTCACTCCAGGCTGAGGGTCTGGACTGGCTGTGTAAACCGTCCTGAGAGGCAGGGTGGCGTGGTAGCCTGCTGGGTGTAGTTAAAAGTGGGGTCGCTTCACAGACATCTTGCAGTTTCCTTCCTTACTCAGGCCCAGTCACCTTCACTGGTGACAGAGACCCTTGTTTCCCAGACCCTTTCTATAGCTTTCCGGGGCTCAGAGTAGCTCATGCCTTGAAATCCATTTGTCCAGAGCAACCAGGTCCTCTTTCTTCCCAGAGGATGCAGAATAGGGAAGACTTGAGAAGCCAGTGGCTGCACATAGGGGTTGTTGGGGCGACAACATCTCGCTGATGCTTTGAGGTCCCACTGCTCTTCTGGGATGCTCTCAGGAGGATGCCTTTCAGGCAGTCAGAGGTAGGGTCCTAGCAACTACCTGGGGTGGGAATTATGAGGCCTGACGGCAGATCAAGTGGCCAGATCAGCAACCCTTCATCCACTGGACGACCGTGGACAAAGGCTTTGAAGTGATGGTTAGACTCCTTGGATCCCTAGTGAGCCTAATGATCAGCCTCAGACTTTCCCTTCCAGGAAAGAACCGGAGGGTCTCTAAGGTATGCTGGCTAAGGGGAATGGAAACTGACACATGTTCAGTGCCCATATGTGTCTGCCCTGTGCCTGCATCAGCACATGAGCATCTGAGTTCATTACCTCCAAGGCCTTGTGGGGTAGATGGTAACTTCCACCTAGAGGTTCTGTAACTTGCCTAAGCTCACAGATAGCAACCAGGTGTGTCCAGGAGCAAGTCTGGAACTCTTTGTCTTCGGAGTGGAACAGCCCCTCTGATTCAGAGATGGCAAATGACCCTTTGCCTCCTGTTGGGCTGACCCTGGGTGCCCTGTACTGACTGAGTGGTGGTCCCAGAGCTGATAGGAGCAGTTTCCTGTGGGACAATGAAGGCACGTCCCTCTTCTGTGCCCTGCCCCCCACCCCCATGTTGGGCGTCTTTGCCAGTGAGAGCCTTGTGGAGGAGCAAGGTGGGTGGGGGGGTGGTGGCGGTAGGGAAGGGGGAGGGGCTGTTGGAAACTCCTGGAGGCAGCAGGAACTGGGCTGGGAGTGGGGAGGAGGGACACGGGGGTGGGTTCCAGGCTTTTCCCCACACTTCCTCAGGGATCGCTTTACATAACCAGGGCTGCTTAGTCACCGCTTGTTACTTTTTTTTTGGAAACAATTTTCTCGGCATCACAGCTCCCGTCTCCATCCCTTACTAGTCACCGGTGCTAGGGAAGTCCCTTTTCTCCCGTTCCCTAGGCAACCCGGCACATTTGCCTTTCAAATGATCCAAGTCCTGGGCGGGGGTAGGAGTTCCCTCCCCCTGTACCCGGCCTCCCACACAGCCACTCCCCGCCTCAGTTGGCAATGTCATGTGGCCCAGCCACCAGGAGAAATCTGGGAGACCAAAGGCCCTGCCTGGCATTAGCCCCCATTCTAGACCCTCACATTTTTGGCCTGGAGTTTGGCTCAGGTTCAGAGCTCCCAGCTCACGTCTGGAGGCACCCATGTTGGACTTTAGACATGGCAGGCTCTCCTCACTCTGTTGGTGGGGAGGTGGCAGAGCTGGGCCTATTTCAGCAAGGCTCAGGAAACCTGGAGCTGGAGATACCCACATTGCCACCAGACCCTGTGAACAGGCCCTGTGGGCCTTGGGACCCTCCTTGCTCTTGACAGCTTCCCACGGGTCTAGGATTTGGAGTGAGGTCTTCTGGGTCCCTCTCTGGCTCCTTTGCCTGTGTCAGCCTTGAATGGATGCAGATTGCTTGGGAAACACACTTGGTGTAGGAGTGGGGGTGTTCTCTCAGAGTGGGTGCTGGAGACACTGGGAAGAGGACCCAGAAGCCCAGACCTGGCACGCCCTTCTGCACTCCCTCTTCAGAGGCCCCAGGGACTGTCCTGATGACACAAGATGCCGACCATGGGGTTCAATACCACAGGGCAATGGGGTGAGCTATAAAAATGGTATGGCACAAAATCACAGAGCATGTAGGAACCTTTCCCTCATTCATTCAAAACAATTCTGTAGAGAATCTACTACATGCATTGTACAAGTCCTTGAAAAACCATTGGATCCAGACTTCTGCCTTCAAGGCATGAAAAGGCCCAAACCATCCATCAGAGAGTTTTAGGACACTTCGCTTTTTACACAGGGTCCATGGACCACACACAGGAAATCTTATGGGGGCACACAGGGGTTCTAATTAGGAGAAAGGTCTCTTAGAACGTCTTCTTCAAGCAGAGGTTCTTAACCTAAGATTCATGAACAGGCTTCAAGGGGTTTCCAAGAGACCAGAAATTGCAAAATTGTATACATTTGTGTGTGCCTCTTTGTGTACTTCTTTAGTGAGAGGCCCCTCTCTTTCCTCAGGTTGGGGTCAGTGACCTCCAAGAATCCTTAAGGATTCTTCCTGATATCAGAGGCTGGCCCAGCTTTGGAAGCAGTGTGTCTTCAGATACTCCTGGGAGACAGCCCACACATGCAACATGCCTCGGGGTCAGTTTTGCAGTGCCCATATCCCAGGATCACAGGGAAGACGCCCTGGATCCCCTCCAGCCCTCCTGCTCAGACCTCAGGTTCAATCGCAGCCAGAGGGTATGGGATGAGCACACCTGGCCTCTCCACTGAGCCAGGCCCACTGAGGTGTGGGTCCAGAGGCATGGGCTGGGTGGTGCTCCTGCTTCAGTGGGGACGGGGCAGGCAATCTGGGGGCAACTCAGGGCTCTGTTTCCCCTATTCCCGCCTCACTTTGACTTCCTTTCTATATTTAGATCTTTTCTCAGTCCTTTTGTGAGCATAAGGAACAATGCCTAGCAATTCTCTCAATGCTTTCAACGCTCTTTCCCTTTGAGGAGAGGTGGCGCACCATCTGAGCAGGAAGGACAAGGGTCTGCAGAAGCTTGCCTCCTGGGGTTTCTGCATGGCCCCTTCCCTCTGCCCCACCTCAGTGTCCTCACTAGCCTGTCGTGCTGGGACTGCCCTGGAGAGACTCCTTGAAGGCTCCCGGGGGCTCCTGGCTGCTTTCTGGAGGCTGCTGGTCAGGTGCTTGGGCTCTGGTGGAATCAGATTCCAGGATTCAACCAGCATTCAACTAGGGTCATGGTGCTCCATGAGATCTCAGAGAAGAGATCATGACCACAGCAGGAATGAGTAGTACTCACTTAACACGCCTGTTGTTCAGGCGCTTCTTGCACACCAGGAGTGGACACCGCACAGGCCCTGGAGCCAGGCCGGAGGAGTCCCAGAGTGATTGCCAAGTGAACTTGGGAAGGCTACATAGGCGCTCTGGGCCCAGGAGGCCAAGGGCACCCCAGCAATAGGCTGTTGTGAGGATTACAGAGATAGTTCATGGTAAGTGCCCGCCTGGACCCTGGCATGGAAAAGGTGCTCCATCTTTGTTTCTGTCCCCAACACCAGAACCCCCACTACCAAAACTGAGCACCTAGTGATATGTGACAGAAGACAGGTGCCAGAAAGGGCTGAAGGAACAGAGAAGGAAGGCTCAGTGGAAGAGTTGGGGACCAGGGAGAATAGCAACAAGAGTAAACACAAACAACACACACAGAGGGGAGGGTGGGCTCAGGCCTCAAAGGCAGGAAAGAGGACCTGGACAGGCAGGAAGAGACAAACTGGGGCTATTTTGCCATTGTTAAGACTTGTCATCGATAACTTGTTTTTTAAGGAAACTGAGGCACTGGGGTGGCCAGGACAAGCCAGGAGGCTTGGATTCTGGCCCTGCTGTCAGCCACTGGATGTGACCCCGTAGCCAACCTCCTATCTTGGGAGACATGCCAGGCTTGGGTGCTGCCAGCCGGGTGCCTGATTTAGCACACGCCTTGTTAAGAGAAGCTAATTAACAAACCTGCATTTAAATAAGCAGCCGCCCGGGTGTTTGTAACCACCGCCTTATTGAATTGTGACAAGTTATTAGCCCTTGCATGTTAAATGAAACAGAAGCATCCAGGAAAAACCCCTAAATCCAGTCTGCATAAAGCAAATTCCTGCTGAGAAAATGACGGCAGCAAAAACGGATTCACTCGCCGCTTTGGGGAGAACTCCAGGCCTCCCTTCCTTGGAGGTTACATAATCCTCTGTCAACAGCAATGACACCAGGAGAAAGGCAGGGAGCAGGAAGGGAGGACCATCAGAGATGCTCTGAACTCCATGTGGGGCTCTGTTATCTTTTGGGGGTGCTGAAGACACAACCTGGGCAAGGGGGCTGAGGTGGGCCATGCAGCGCCTCCCCATGACCACAAACACGCGCTGCAGGCTTGTGACCTGTGGCTGGGCCTACTTCTCGGGGCTCCGGTGTGCCCCAAACACTCTGTCACCCTGTTCGGATCCACTTTTAGACAACAGAACAGCTTAGCATAGACCCACGGGGGCCCTGCCGCTCCATGGCATTGGCTTCACCCAGGGAATGTCTCTCTGACCATCCACCATCAAGGACACCAGGCCTTAGGCAGTGGAATTGGGAGTGGCCACTTCCTCAAGTGATCGTCCCTGACCTCCTGGGGCACCTGAGGGAACGTGGCCCAGACCTTGCCTCGGTTTCTCCTACCCGGCTCCCAGAACAGAACTGTGGCCACATCAAGATCGTAGGCATCCTCCAATGGGGATCCTGAGCAATCTCCGATTTTGCAGAAGGCCACATCTCTGGGATGGGGTAGGATGATAAAAGGCAAGGATGCAGGTGGACCAATGTCAAGGTCCAGCCTGGTTTGGGACAAGCCTGCGGCCTGATGCCCTGCCACAGCTGCTGCTCCTGTGATCAGGGAGAGGCGCTGGAGGGGGAAGCCCAGTCGGGGAGGCAGGCCTGGTCAGCGGTGCCCAAGACTCAGATGGCCCCAGCTGGGCCACTCATTAGTGGTGTGACGAGAAAGCCACCAAACCCCTGAGCCTGCGTCCTCATTTAAAATGGGAACGACAGCTAGCACACAGGGTCCTGTGAGGAGCCAGGGAGAGAATGTCTACAGATGGTGCCTGGCATCCAGGAAGTCATTAGCGAGTGCTGGTAGAGAGGGCAGCAACAGGACCCACCGGCAGAGTGCGGTTTCCTAGGGACGCTGCTGCTCAAAGTTGATCCTGGAGCTGCGTTTAAACTTTGGCTCCGCTCCTTACCAACTACATGACCCTGGATAAGGTAAGTGAATCCTCTGTTCCCTGTCTCCTTCTGTGTCACAGTGCTGTAGTGACAACTAACTGACATAATGCAGGTGCAGAAAGTGCCCAGCCCAGGGCAGAGGTAGAATAAATGCTGGCTCTTCTTCCCTTTATTCCCCCCCCCCCCCCCTTCATCCATCCTCCCTTTGTCTCCCAGCAAGGGAACCACTAAGCCATCCACTGTGGACGGTTCTGGACTAGTGGCACCTGGGAAAGAGTACTCTACAAGAGAATGGCATTCTGGGGCACGTTTTCCTGAGAATTATGGTGTGACCTACGGAAAGAGGCTAGGTATATCTCTGGACTTTGAAAACCCATCTCTTGGTGGTTTTTAAAAAGTTGCCATGGCGCTTTGAGGGTGCAGAGAGGAAACCATCTCTTTCTGTTCAGTTCCTCCAACAGTCGGATTTCAACCGGCTGATCAAAGGCTACTCATCAGAGCACAGACTTCTCACAAAGCTCTATGGCTGCGGGCAAGGGAGCTGGTAGGGAAAGTGGATGATCAATACCTGGGAAGTCATACCAAGAGAAGAGGGCTGGGCTCTTCTAATTCAGGGGCCGGTTCCTCTGGAAACAACTCCTGGATCTAACCTGGCGGGGGGTCGGGGGCAGGACGTACATAGATGGGCAGAGGGGCAGTATCTGTAGGAGAATTGAACACAGTGAGTGAAGTTGAAGAGCTGGGGTCTGATACTAGATGTGACAGCTAAGTTAGGGTGAAGAGTTTGTACTGCGGACGTGGTCAGAGAGGCAAGAAGTACACAGTTCTCTTAAAATCCCGAACTGATCTTGCCTGGCTGACACCCTCCGGCTCTGGGAATTGGCGGAAGAGGAAGAGCGGATACCGGCGTTTTGTCAGGTCATTTTTGTGTCCGTAGTCCTCATATCCTCTCCTTTTAGTCAAAACTTATTCTGTGTCCAGGTTCCCAGTTGGCCGACGATGGCAAAGGGAAAGGAGGCATTAAGTAGTAATGATAACATTCATTCTTCTCTTCCGCTGCTATTCAGTCAACAAACTCTCCCTGAGGGTAAGGATTTACGTGGCTTCTGCTCCCAGGTAGTTGGGTCCAGCTGGGGAGTCAGAGAAATAAACCACTACGGCACTACTACGAGTCCTTGCACTTCTGTGCTCAGTTCTGTAATGGAGGAATGCATGAGTCGTGGAAGTTTGCAAGAGGAGAGGGGGCTTAATGCTGCCTAAAGCGAGGGAGGCCACAAAAAGCCTTGTGAAGGGCGAGATGTCTAAGCTTAGTCTTGAAAGATGATCTAGGTAGACAAGAGGGTTGAGCTGTGGGCTGGGTGGGGAAGAGCTTCAATGACCACATGCCAAGGAGGAGTCCTGGAAGTTAGTGCTGGGGTGGGAATGGAGGGCCATGTGGGGGCGACAAATGAGGCTGCTGAGGAGGCCAGGCTGGTCAGGGAGGGCCTTACACGCCATGCCAAGGTGGGCGGCTTTACCCTGTGTGGGAAGCAGTCAGGGGGTTAAGCAGGGGAGCAGTCTGATGAGGGCAGCTGCTCTTAGGGGCCATCTCCAGGGATAGGATGGAGGGCAGGCTGGGGGCACAGAGACTAGAAGCAGGTGACCAGTTGAGAAGTGACTGCCTTACTCCAGACGGGAGCTGGGGGAGGGCCTGCAAAAGACAGTGTGGGCTCCAGAGAGTCAGGGGGCACAGGAACTGGCTGAATGAGAGAATGGGAGAAGCAGGGAGAAGAGAAGCTCCAGGGTGAGCCGCAGATTTCTGCCCAGGGTGGCTACCATGCTGGAGGAGAGGGGTCAGGAGCAGGGTGGCGGAGTAGCAGTGGGGAGAGCATCCGTTTCACTTTAAATGCATTGAGAATGGATTTGAAGGGCATCCAGAGAGACACATGGGCAACAGGCACCCAGTCTGGGGCTCAGGAAGAGGAGATGTGGGGTGTGCTGTGAGCTGCGGGTATGGACGAGCCCATCCTGGGAAAGTCTGATGGGAAAAGGGTGCTAGGAGACCTGGGAGCAATAGCCACTGGAAGTCAGGTGGAGGGAGGCTGGGAGGAAGATCATAGTCACTCAGGAGAAGCGTGTTTCAAAATGGGAGTTCTAGCCTAATGGTCACAGAGACGTCACTGGATGAGGATGACAAGTCCTCTGTCAGACGTGGTAGGGCGAGGGTCAAAGGAGGAGCAGTGTCTGCATGGGAGAGGTGAACAGGAAGTCAAGAAGGAGAAAATGCACAGGCCACCTGCTCTGGGAAAGACAGATGAGGGGTGGGGTGGCTGTGGCTGGAGGCAGGGGGCTCTGGGAGCCCCCGTATTCTGGCAGCAGCACCAAGGTTGGCAGGGCCTGGCAGTGGTACAAATAGTGTCTGGTGCTTCCCAGCTACGTCCCAAGTCTCACACATGCTCGTGGGGAGTGTGCAGGACACCCAGCTCATCCCACACGTTCTCATGCCTCAGTTTCTTCACTCAGGAGAGGAAGGGGCCGTACCACAGCACTGCTAGGTCTCCTTTGAACTCTGAATTTGGATTGTCTTGATGGTTATTCCTATGCTATCGGCAAGACTCTAAATGGATATAATTTCGAAATTCTGGATGGCATTTTCGTATGGATGGCAAAAAGCCTTCGAATGTGTGAAACCTTCGGCCTCTTGAGAATTTATTCTAAAAAGTCACTACAGAGGAGAATGAAGAGTGGGTATTCACAACTTTGTTCATTGTAGCATTGGTAATAATATAAAAAAACAGATACAACCTAATGTCCAATAGTAAGGGATTGGCTGAGTAAATTATAGTACATCCATATGGTAAACTACTTCTGCACTAAAAATCATGGTTTAGAAGAATATGTGTTGACATGGGAAAATGTTAATGATATATTGCTAAGTAAAAAGCTACACTACAGAATGTACAGTATGATACATTCATTTTAAAAATTTTTGATTAGGACACAGACCAAATCTTTAATTAATGTCATTTTTTTCTTCTCTTGGCAAGCAAGAAGAGTATTATCTGGAATAATGTAACCAAAAAACTAAGCAGAAAGAGTTATACACTAAGTGTCTTCATGTAAATTTTTAAGTCATTAGAAAAATCGAAAGTAGGCTGTCACTGAGTCGAGGAGTGGAGAAATTCTGAAATTATAGAATTTTAGAAATGGAATTTGCTCCAGAGAACATGGGGCCTACCCTCCTCACTTTTCTTTTTTTCTTTAAATTTTTTATTTTTAAGTAATCTCTACATCCAATGTGGGGCTCAAACTCAGAACCCCAACATCAAGAGTTGCACACTCCACTGATTGAGCCAGCCAGGCGCCCCATTCTTCTCATGTTTCTGATGAAGAAATTCAAGCTTAGGGGAAAGTCTAGGGTAGTTACTGGTTCAGTGTGGTGCTGGATGGTCAGGCCTAGATGGCCTCCGGGTTCCCAGGCTGTGCCTTCAGAGAGCCCCTGTTGATGCTTATGAGGTGACCGGATCCCTGAGCACTCTCAGGTAGGGCTCTGCGCTCCTCCTCTCGTTTCAAGCCCTGGAGACCCGTGCAGTTTAAGGCTGCTCCAGGGCTTTAGGGCTGTTCCTGCCGCGTCACTTCATTTTTGCAAAGCTGAACTTTGGGGAGATGGCTGCAAACGTCCTGCAGTGCATGGTCACGTACTAATGCTGTGGCCCTCTTCCAAATGCAGGAGAGAGGGTGCCAGGCCTGGCTTCTTCTGTGGCCCTATGGCCAGCTGACCACCACGGTCACTCTATCATCTCTTGCCTGGACTATTGCAATAGCCTCCTCACAGGTCTCCCTGCTCCTTTCCCTGACATGAAGCAGGCCAGAAGGATCCTACTACAACTCAAGAAAAAAACATGCCCCTCGTCTGCTCACATGCCCCAGGGTGTCCTGATACACACACAGAACAAGCCTGAGCCCTCACCAGGCCCTGCCTCATCTGGTCCCCTCACCTCCTGGATCTCCTCTTCCATACATCCTCACTTGTCCCCCACAAGCCTGCAGCCACATCGGCCTCCCAGCTCTTCCTGGGACACGGCAGCACCTGCCCCAGGTTCTTTGCACTGGCTCGTCCCTCTCCCTCAGGGTTCTCCTCCCAGATTTCTGCTTGCCTTGCTCCGTTACCTCTTCTAAGTCTTCATTTGAATCTCACCTTCTCAGTGAGCCCCTCCTTGAGCACTCTGGCTCTGCAGTCCTGCACTGTATTCCCCCCAAGTAGTTACATCTTCTAACGCACCAGATTACTTAGATGTTATGTTACACCTTCTAACACACCAGATTACTTATTGTCCCTGTTTGTCTCCCTCTTCTAGGAAGTAAGCTCCATGACAGGAGGGATCTCTGTTTTGTGGACTGATGCATCCGAAGTACCAAGAATAGAGGGGGGCACAGGGTAGCCACTCAAAAAATGTTTGCTGAATGAAAGCAAAACATGGGAAAAAGTTAAGAACTTAGAAACGCTTCCCTTACCAGGAAAGCACACGGAGGAAATTTAAGACAGTGTTCAGTAAGAGCCACCTCAATGTATACAAGTAAGCACTGTGGTTTAGGCGCGCCTGGGTGCCTCAGTCAGTTAAGCGTCTGACTTCGGCTCAGGCCATGATATCATGGTTTGTGAGTTTGAGCCCTGTATCAGACTCTGTGCTGACAGCTCAGAGCCTGGAGGCTGCTTGGGATTCTATGTCTCTCTCTCTCTCTCTCTCTCTCTCTCTCTCTCTCTGCCCATCCCCCGCTCATGCTCTGTCTCTGTCTCTCAAAAATAAATAAATGTTAAAAAAAAAAAAAGAACTTCCATTTATGTCTAAATGGAAGTCTGCCTACCCCCACCCCCATTTCTAACTCTGAGGCCCAGAAACACAGTCTTCCTTCCATATACTGGAAGCCCCACCACGTTGTGTTAGCCTCCAATCTAGCCTTCAGTTGTGCAGACTGTTTGATGATTCATTCATTCACTCACTCATTCATTTGTTCTCCACATATGAGGCACAGAACCGGATGCAGTCCTGCCCTTAAGGGGATCACAGTGCAGAAGGGGAGCAGACACCTACAGAACAGACTACCCTACAAGGCATGTGGAAGCACTTTGTTGGGGTCAGTACACTAGGCAGCCTTCATCATGGGGGACGGTTTGAAGGGTGCCTTGAAGTCTGAGTGGGGTAAGAGAGGGAAGAGGAAGGAAGACATCCTGGCAGGCATACATGGCAAGGGCTTGGCAGTGGGGAAAACACTAGGGCTATTTCGCGGTTGCTGTGGCTGGTTGGAATGATGGGCTCATGTGGGGTTGAGGAGGGTTAGAAAAGCTGGGCTAGGGCCTGACCTTAAAGGGTCTGGTGGCTACCTTTGGAGGCTTAGTTTTCTAGTTCTGAATTTGTACATTTTACAGGCTTTTGGAGAAATGGAGAGTTGGCTCCTTTCTCAGCAAACAGACGGGGTTTAATTGCTGTTACTGTCAGTGTAGTTGCAAATATCATATAAAAAGGGCTTTTTGGCTAATTGTTTTTAGAATAAAAATTCAAGAACTATGTATAGATATTATGCATCCAGGGTACTTTAAAGATCAAACTGTTTATATTACCCTTAAATACAGTCTTTAGCACGAGGCACTGGGATCTGTGAGTGACTGGGACACACAACGATCCCCCAGGGCTTAAGATGTCGGAACAATATGACAGCAGTAACTTTTTTACTGGGGGGCAGGTGGGGGAGGCTGCAGCCAGCACCGTTTGATTGGCTGGAGGCCCCGAGAAGAATAGACAGCTAAGCTGGGTAATTTCACAGGCACCATTAATCTAAATGCTGCCTTCATGCAGACTCTCTCCTCCCCTCCCCCCGCCCTCCCCCCCACCCCCAGAACGCTGAATTCCATGGGCTTCTGGGGGTGGGCTGGGGTGGAAGAGAAGGGGCTGCACTGCCCATGGGCTTCTGTAGAACCTCAGGCTGTGAGGCGGAGGAGGAGGCTGGAGGCGGCAAGAGTCTCAGCTCTTCCCATCTTGTCCCCTTTCCTCAACCCAAATGGTACTGAGAGGATTTCTGAGCCACACAAATAAAGCAGATTCATATCTAGTCATTGCCATCCTGTCTTCATGCTCAAGCCTCTCTCAAATTTTAACTTGGGAGCTTTTAGAAAGGCAAATTTATCTGTGACACCATCCAAATTCTATTTTATTGGAATCTCAAAGGATGCAATTGACTCCTGAGAAAGCTGTGGGCTTCTCCTTTTGATATTTTCCCAAAGTCTGTGTGTGCGTGCGTATGTGTGTGTGTGTGTGTGTGTGTGTGTGTGCGTGCTTATGCACGCACATGCATGCACATTTGTTTTAGGGTTCTCTACTTATGTACAAACACATAATGCATATTCACAAGGCAGTTACAGAAGTGTGTGTGTATATATATATATATATATATATATATATTCATCACATATATGTGTAATACAGCACAGACTCCTGTAAGCCAATATTTAAGTTATCATATTTAATTTATTCAACAAACATTTAATTAGCACTTCCTATTCATTAAACACTGTCCTGGGTCTTGGCAGTAAAGCAATGAACAAGTCAGATAAAGCTCCTGCCTTAGGGGGACTAACACTGAAATCCACTGGAGTCTTAACACAGGGTTTCCAATAAGTGAGCAGAAATCTGTATTGACATCCATCAAGTGAGCTAGTAGGCTATGTCAACAGATCAGTGTTTCCTTATTACGGGAGAGACAGACCATTTGGGGCCAACAGTGGCAAAGAAGGGTGGCTCTGGGGTTCCCTCTCTCAGGGAAGGCCACCTCTCAGGGCTCAGGGCGGAATACTTCTGGTGCTTATAAGGTGGAGATGAAAGAGCTAGGGGTAGGGATAAGTGCGACCGGCACATCCTAGCCATGCTTCTGGGAGTTTTTTAATGTCTTCCTTCTCCATGAAGCCTTCCCTATTCATCCCAATCATAACCAACGTCTCCCTCTTAGGAGTTTTCGTATTGCCTATGTAACTCAGCAGGCACTTGACGTTATGTTGGTAGGCATTCTTTTCGTTTTAGGCTTAGGTTGCTCTAACAATGAACACTCAGGACCTGGCCCTGCATTCTTGGGGACACAGATGAAGGACAATGGTTCTGCCTGTGAGGAACTCCCAGCCCGGTAGGGGGAAAGGGAAGCAAACCTGTACTGACTGGTGCCAGGTCTGTGACAGAGGTGTGCATGGGGTGCTACAGTGGGGAGGGGTGTAAGGCAGTGGAGGGGGCATGGGGTGGTGTGGCACTTGGGGCTCTGCAGCAGAGGTGATGCTTAAATGCTCTCAAAAGAAACCAGGCTCCTGTGAACAGGGACCTTACCCACTTCTCCTTACATTCCCCATAGTTGTGATAATCATATTTTCTTTCTGTGCAATGTAATTTTTTTCAAATAGCATTTTAAATTTAAAATTCTGATTGTAAAACAATAGATGATAGAAAATTTGGAAAAAATATGGAAATATTTGGAAAATAGAACATTTTGGAAAAAAGAAGATAGTACTCATAATCTTACTACTCAGACTTAACTACTATGAATATTTTGGTGCATATACTCTCCAGCTTCCTTTTGCCATGCCTATTTTCCCACGCAACAAAAGTGGGTCACGCTCTGTATAATTATTTTTAATTTGCTTTTTATTTTTTCACAACCATTTGGCACAAGTATTTTTATTGATGGCCTTACCTATTCATCTTCAGCTGTTTTAATGGCTGCATAATATTCTGTGGGCCATAATTTATTTGCTAATCATCTCTTGTTGGACAGATAGGTTGTTCCTGGTTTTTCAACAGCACTGTGGATGAACTGTGCTCACATTCATTATAATTTCCTTAGTATAAGTTTCTAGGAGACTGTTGGGTCAAAGGATGCATTCATTTTGAAAGCATCTGGTCTTTGATACATACCACCAAATAACCCTGCAAATGTGTTTTCCATAACTTACATGCCCATCAGCATTATACGAGAGGACACCGGATGCTATTATTGCTGGTTTTTAAAGAAAAAAAACCCAAACATTGCCAGTTTAATGGCCACAGTTGGTGTGTGATTTCTTGTTTTCATTGGACTTCTGTAACAGTGTACATTTTCATTTTTCCTATGTTTATGTTCTATTTCTTTTTAAAGAACTTCCTATTGTGGTCTTTTGTCCATTTTTCTACTTATTAAAAAATAAATTAACAGCGAACACTAATTGAGTACCTTCTGTATGTCAGGCATTCCCCTAAGCACCTTCTTATACTCCTTCATTTCCTTTATTCCTTCCAACAGCCCTGTGAGTTATGTACAATTTTGATCTTATTAATTTGTAAGTGCCTCATCTATTGAGGATAGTAACCCTTTGTCCTATATATCACTTTTTTTTCACTGTGTTGATTGTGTTTTGATTTTGTCTACAGAGGTTTTGACCTGCAGAAGTTTGAAGGTTTTATGATGTCAAATCGGTCGATCATTTCACTTCTGCCTTTGCAAATACATATTAAGGTTTTTTCTATCTTAGACTGGAGGAATATTAAGCTATATTTTCTTTTGGTTCTTTTATGGTCTAATTTTTAACATTTAAATATTTAATCCATTTAGAATTTATTTTGATCATGGTATGAGAAAGAGCTTATTTTTCCCCCCAAATGATTAGCCAGTCATCCCCAAACCATTTATTAAATAATCAGTCTTTTCTCTTTGATTTTGAGAGGACTCCTTTATCAAATGCTGTTTTAAATTGTTTCCTATCCTTCTATTCAGTCTCAATGATGTGTCTATCTTCTCCCACCAGTACCATACTTTTTAATAATTACAGTTTTATAACCTGTATTAATATCTAAAAGTAACCTTAAGTTCCAATAAAAATCATTTTGTCAAGTTGCAGTAAAAATCCCTTCCTTATCAACAAAGAGCACATATAAAAATTAATTTGGAAAATACTGATGTGTGAACTTATGTTATCTCTACATATATTAAAGTCTTTCATACTCTCTCTGAAAGTTTTTTTATTGAAACTCTTTACATTTATTGGGTGGTTTATTAATACTCTATACGGTACATTAGTATAAGATATAAATGGATTTATCTTATTTTCTGAACCCGAAATCAACAGACATGTTGAAAAGATTTTTTTTATCCTTCTAAGTATCAAAGACATTTTAGGAGGTATAGTTCTTATGCTGAAATGTGGAAATTTCTGAGCATTTCTATGGTTAAGAGGACAAGGTGGGAATATTTAAAATTGGAAGAATAGTGGCTAAATCCCAGAGGTATGATGGGTCTCCAAGCCCAAGGTTCCCAGTACAGTGCCTGCACCATGGTGGACACTCGATATTTATGGATGACTTCACACAGGCATACTGTCAGATACTTAGTGTTGAGTGCTGGCAAACCCAAAGTAAGAATTAAAAGCAATGACTCAAGGGGCACCTGGGTGGCTCAGTCAGTTAAGTGGCTGAATTCGGCTCAGGTCATGATCTCACGGTTCATGAGTCTGAGCCCCACATCGGGCTCTGTGCTGACAGCTCAGAGCCTAGAGTCTGCTTCGGATTCCGTGTCTCCCTCTCTCTCTCTGCCCCTCTCCTGCTCTCTCTCTCTCTCTCTCAAAAATAAACATTAAAAAAAAATTAAAAGCAGTGACTCAGGTTGGCTCTTTTAACTTGGAAAATATTGATGACAAGTTCCCCAATTCCCCTGGCAATTCTGAATGGTATATATGTGTGTAACTCATTTCCCCAGTGAGTCTGAGTTCCTCGAGGGCAGGAATTTAATTCTATCCTTTTAGAGTCCCCATGATGCCCAGCAGAATCTTGAATCAGGAGTGCTCAGTTAATTGTATTTGAGTTGAACGGAATTGTCCCTTGCTATCGTAACTAGGGACAGTTTGGTCAATAAGAAGGAGGCTTCCTCCGAGCAGCATTCTGCCCTGGCTCTGTGGAGAGGACATGCCAAGCACAAAAGCCCTATTCTTTGCCTACATGCTGCCATTCTGCAGAGAATGCCAGCACCCCAGATGGTTAGAACTGAAAGGGGCTTAGGGGACCATGCAGGCCAGCTCCTCATTTCCCCAGGGGGACGAATTATCCAACTCAAAGTCAGTGAACTGGTTGGCAGGAGTTCAGAGTGATTCTGAAGGGGATGTGGTGGGCTGTAAGCAGAGTTTGGAAACTGAGTGGACATTGATTTGGGAGAGAAGTGGGGAGTGGATTCGTCAGGTAGGGGGATGGTAGGAGAAGAGGTCTGTAGGTGGGAGGAAGTCGTCAGTGGTGAGCGGGAACAGTGGTCAGTGGTGGGTGCTCAGTTGGTGGAGGGTGTCTATTTGCTGGAGGAGGCTGCTGGCAGACTGCTGCGGGGTCCATGTGGTCAGAGGAGTGGGAGAAGAGTGTCTTGCTGTTGTCTGTGGGTGGGACGACACAGTGTATTCTGACAGCCTAGCCAGGAGATGACAGCATGAAAGGTGAGGTGGTCAGGGTAAGTACCCTGGCTGGGATGGTGGCTGCGAAGGGCTAATGCCAAGAAGAATGGCTGTGTTCTGGGTAGAGGGCCAGATGTGTGCCAGGGCAGGAGGAAGGCGAGCAGAGTCTTCCCACGGGGCTGGGAAACTAGGGCAAGTGCCCTGGGACAACTAGGAAACAAGACAGCGTGGAAGCCAGTGCTAAATTGTGCGGCACAGACTAAGTGCTAGGTGGGAGGCCAGACAAGGGGAGGGGTCCTGGAGTAATAAGGAAGGTGGATTTTGAGCAGAACTTTAAAAAAGAGCAGTTTTTGGAGAGAAGTGGGCTCCTGGTATATTAATCAGGTTTTTCTTTTTGCTTTCTTTCTTTCTTTTCTTCCTTCCTTCCTTCCTTCCTTCCTTCCTTCCTTCCTTTTCTTTCTTTTGTATTTTATGATGCTTTGGTATTCCAGGGGTTTGCTAATCCAGGAGAGATTGTCCTTCTCAGGGCTAGCTAATTCCTAGAGATAGCAAACAACCCATTATGCAGACCAGCCAATGCAAAGCCCATACTGCCAACCACATCCTACATCTGTCACACACCAAGCCAATATTCCCCTGTCCTAATCACCCTGGGGCCAGGTACCAGGAGACTAGAGACCACTCTCATAGCTCAGAGCCCACTGAGATTACTCAAACTCTCCAATCCTAAAACTGCTCGAACTCACCTCCCCTGCCTCACCCACTCCTTCCAGTAAAAACCACAGATAAAAGACTGTGGACCATGCTCGCCTCTTGCTCCTTCTGCCTCCTGACTGATCCCAGCGCTTCCCCAGGTGGCTCTGCATGGTGTGGCACGTATGGCATGTCCCCTTCTCTTAGGAACTATGAGGAATAAAATTCTTTTAAATGGCATTAATGTCTATGTGTCGTCTCCCATGGGAAGGGGGCAGCTGGTGGAGGAGAAACTTTTGGGGAGACATGGCTAGGTTCAGATCTGCCTCCTTCCTTGTCTCTGTCCCCATCTCACTTTCCTTCACTGCCCAGGGGCCCCCTGCTCTGGATTGCTATGAGTGGCCCAGCCAACACTCCAGAATTGTTTATTGCCACTTTGAGTCTGGGGCTTAAGCCAATCCATGACTTCTCCCCTAATAAGCAGCTGTTCAGCCTTGCCTTCAATTGTGGCCTAATGCTTTCCCTGCCATTAAGGAATTTTAAGCACTTCTAAAGTCAGTGGGGGAGAGAGTTTGGGAGGCAGAGATGGGTGGACTGGGAGATCTTACCCAGAGCCTCTACAGTTGCAGTCCTTGGCTGGGGCCAGGTGAAGCTCATGAAATGCCAAATTTTGATTTGGAAAGGGAAAGGAGGTGAGACCTGAGCAGCCCAGGAGGCCCAGTCAGTCACCCAGTGAGTGCCCCAGGCCCGCAGGGCACATGCAAGGCGGCAGCCTCTCTCATTTAGCCAGAGGGACAGTCTCGTTCACCTGGGACGCGAAAGGAAAGAGCAGGAGGACTCAATTCTGGTCCACATCCTGCACAATAAGCTTAGATGACCTTGGGCCTCAGTTTCTTCATTTGTAAAATGGAGGATTAGGATCACATAACTCTGAGGGCCCTTCCAGCTCTAGAGATCTAGAATCTGTGAGGGAGGGGAGGATCCCTCAGCCATGATGCCAACCCTATCCCAGCTTCAGGCATGTGTTGGGACCCTTTACTCCTCATGGCAAAGGAAAATAAAGGTGCCCCAGTGCTGTGCCCCTCCCAGAGCAGGCTGATTCCATCTTGTCTCCTGGGGCAAGTGGCACCTCAGGCTGTAGGGTATACATGGCAGGGCCTCATGGGACTAGTCCTCAGAGCCCCTGGGATGACAGTTCACATTCATTCCCCAGAATTGGAGCCAGATTGGGGAGGGTGAGTGTCCTGCCCAAGGTGGGGCTGCAGAGGGCAGCAGACTTGCTTCTTGGAGCCAAAATGCACATCTCCCAGATCCTGTGGGAGAGTGTCAGCTCATTGTTTATCCTTCACAACGTGGGAGCAGTCCAGAATTTGGCTGGCTTTGCCTCAAGAGATGAATATATGCCCCTCTTTCTTGGCCATCTCCTCCCTGCCCACCCTAGCCCTCCCTGGCTGTTGGAGCCCTGGCCACCCCCCTTTCCTACCCTCTCCCTGCCCACTCCCTTTGAGCTGCTGTAGCTCTTCTCTCTACCTGATTCAGTACTTCCTGGTTTTGTTCCTTAGTTTTTAAGTCTTTCTTCTGCCCCCAAACGATGGTAACCCCCTGAAGGCAGTCTCTTTGTCCTAATGTTCCCTGACCTCCCCCAGGACCTAGCATAGCAGGTATGAGTGGAAACCTGTACAATGAGGTAATGCTGGGGAAAGATACCTTGGTTTGGAAAACCTATGTGAGGTCACAGCTGTGCTTGAGAGGCGAGATCCCCTTCCTCACAGGGGGAGAACCGGGGGACACTCTGTGTCAGTATACATCATCTCATTGGAGTCTCACATAAGCCCTGTGTTTCTGCCTTTTATAGATTGGGGCTCATGAAGGCAGGTTCAGAATCACAGAACAGCCATATGGACCCAGGTTCACCTGATGTAGGTATTCCTAGTCTACTACTGCACCACGCTGCATCCTGGAGCAGAGGTCCCTGCTAACTGGTGGCCGGGTCCTCAAGGAGGCACCTGTTCCTGACATGCAGTAAATGCAGGGACTAGAAACAGCAGTGGGGGAAAGAGTTATGGGAGGAGGCTGGGCTCTTGATCTCTGCTACCTGGAGGTCAGTTCCTAAGGAGATCAAAGTTTCTGTTGGGGATGTGTTTATTTGTTAGGGAAAAGGCAGAACATGAGCTCACTCCCTGAGAAATGGTTTTGCAAAAGCACATGCAGACATGCATCCACATACATGCATCCACATGTACACACACACACATATCCACACCCAGAGTCACCACAGCATGGCTCCCCAGCACTGTGGCCCTCCCCCAACCAAACTCAGCTCTCCTCCTACCCTATATGTGCAATCTTGTGAAAACTCCACCACTCTTAAGGTTAATAAGGCTCATTTGCTTAAGATAGCACCTGTTTCTATGGTGACTCCTGCCACCCAGAATCTGTTCATCAACTGAGACAAGAAAACAGTGACTTCCACCCTCTTTGAAAGGAAAAAGCTAATTCTTAGCCAAGGGCTTGACAGGGCAGCAGCCCAAGGAGCTCTGGGGGGTCTGTCTTTCCACCCGATTTAGGTCCTTCCCTGTAGCCCCTTCCCCCTACCCAAGCAGAGTCCTGGATTCTTCCAGAGAGCTCTGGACTGTGGTTTCCTCCTCCTCATCTCTCTGGGAAGCAACAGCGCCCACTGCAGGGTGGGTGGGGTGGGGGTTGCTGTCTCCTGCCCCTCAGTCTCTGATCGCCCCACACTGACTCCACCATGTCTTTCTGGGCTGAGGCTGGCAGGAGAGAGCCAGGAACACCTGGACCTTCCTCCCCATCCTACTGCCCACTACTCAAGGCCTATTGCTCACCCTGGCATGACTGGATTCCTGCAGCCGCCCCCAGCCTGCCTCCTGCCACGGGGTTGTCTTTCTCCAGTTGATACGGCAGGCTGCGGCTGACTTTCTTCTAAACCAGAGCTGTTTAGGCCTCGCCCTGCTCACTGGCCCACTCTGATCCTCTAAGGTCTGTAGCTGAGGTTTGCAACACTGTCCTGACACTAGTTCCAGCTGTGGGTTGAAAATCACTAGGGACGTAGGTTCCAAGGCCGGCGTTGCTAATAATAAAGCTCCAGTGAATGGTTTACCTTTTACAATCAGTTGGAGCAGCTTCCACATCCTCCCTCTAGCGCCACTCTCTCCGGCACTCTGAAACACTTTGTTGACTGGGACAGCAGGCACACAGGGAACTGCCCGGAACGTGGAGCTTGGTTTTTGTGTTCAGAGACCCAGGGGTGTGTTGTGCATAAGAACAACGTTTTGGCAGAAAGAAAGGTTGAGGCTTGCTGATTAGAGGATCAAGTAAGGTATTAAACTCTCAGAGCTGGATGTTATGGCCCAAATACCTAACCGGCTCCTTTGCCTTGGCAGTAACTGGGGCCCTCGGAGGGGTCGACCTGGAGCAGTGTCATCCAGCTAGCAAGTGGTGTAGGACACCCATCTCTGAATCCCGAGCTCTTTTCAAAGAGTCACCCAGTTTTCTGCTAACTAGAACCAATTCCTCATGGCCTCCAAGGCCCTCCACAGCCCTGGTCCACTGCCTCTCTGCACTCGTCTCCCAGCATGGTGCTCTGCTTTAGGCAGGCTGGTGCCAGGCTCTAGTACAAAATCCCAGGAGCTGGGAGCTGGAGGAAGCAGTCTAGAGCCAACTGTGTCCAACCTTTTGCTCAATCCCTGGCAGGCGGCTTCTTCTTGAACATCTCCAAAGACAATATACTCACTCCCCTCCTCAAGAGACCACCTTAAAAGGCCCCATGGCTCTAAACACACCTGATGTAGCCCAAAGTCGGGCCTCCTCTTCTGGCATCTCCCCTGACTTCCAGCTTCATTTCAGTCTCCTACTTGAAATCTCCGGTGTTGTTCTAAAGAGCATCTCAGAATTAACTGCTTGCTTCAGATCTTCAGAACTTCAAATTCCCCCCTCCTACACCCCAACCTGCCCATCCTCCAGTGTTTCCCATCTCAGTAAATGGCACTGCCATCTGCTCAGGCCCCAAGTCTAGGTGCCATCCTTGGACCATCCTTTGCTCACCATGTCTAATCCACTGGCAAGTTCAATAGGCCCTCAACCTCAAATAGACCCCAGAGCTGTCCTCTCCATGCCCACTGCTGTCACGTGGTACAAATCACCCTCATCCCTCCTAAAGGAGTGACACAACCTTTTGTGGCCACCCCGCTGCCACCCTACACAGCAGTTAGAGTGACTTTTTTTTAATTTGAGAGAGAGAGAGAGAGAGAGCGCGCGCGCGCGCACATGAGAGCTGTGGAGAGGGGCAAAGAGAAAGGGAATCTTAATCTCCACTGAGTGTGAAGCCTGATGCAGGGCTCGATCCCATGAGCCTGGGATCATGATGACCCGAGCCAAAATTAAGAGTCAGACACTCAGTCGACTGAGCCACCCAGGCACCCCAGAGTGATCTTTCAAAGACACAAAGCAGGAGTGCCTGGCTGGCTCAGTCAGTAAAGCATGCGACTCTTGATCTCTGGGTTGTGGGTTCGAGTCCCATGATGGGTGTAGAGATTACTTAAACAGCAACAAAAATACACAAAACAGCTATCAACCTCTTTTTAAAGGCCTCCAATAACCATGTGTCAAACTCCCTCTACAGGCCTGGACACAAAGCCCTGCAACAGTGGTTTTCATTCCCAGATGCACACAGGTTTTCCTTCCTTCCTTCCTTCCTTCCTTCCTTCCTTCCTTCCTTCCTTCCTTCCTCCCTTCCTCCCTTCCTCCCTTCCTCCCTTCCTTCCTTGTTTGTTTTAAATTGTGCTGAGGGGCACCTGGGTGGCTCAGTCGGCTGGGTGTCTAACTCTTGATTTTGGCTCAGGTCATGATCTCGCGGTTCGTGAGTTTGAGCCTTACATTGGGGGCTCTGCACTGACAGCGAGGAGTCTGCTTGGGATTCCCTCTCTCTCTCTCTCTCTCTCTCTCTCTCTCTCTCTCTCTGCCTCTCACCTGCTTGCATTCTCTCTCTCTCTCTCTCTTTCTCAAAAAAAATAAACTTAAATAAATTTCTAAAAATTGTGCTGAGAACACTCAACATGAGATTTACCCTCTTAGCAAATTTTTAAGTGTACAGTACAGTATTAATCTTTAGAACTTAATCATTTTGTGTAACTGCAACTTTGTACTCCTTGTCTAGTGACTCCCATTTCCCCCTCCTCCACCCAGATGCACATTTGTATCATCTGGGAAAGCTTAACAGAAATTAAGGGCTGTTAAGCCTCTGTTTCCAGGGGTTCTGATTTAGCTGGTCTGGAGAATGGCTCCCAGGTGATTCTAACCAGGGAGAGGTCAAGGTTAAGACCCTCTGTCCTTCAGAGCCTCCCTCACTGCTCACCTCCTGTGCACTTGATCACTCTGCTCCAGCTGCACTGGTCCTTTCTGTTCCCGGAAACCACTCCCCGCCCCCCCAGCCGGTTTCTGTCTCAGGACCTTTGCTCCTGCTATTTCCTCTGCCTACATACTGTTTCCTCACCGTTCACCTGCCAAATTTCTACTCTGCTCAAGGGTCACCTCCTCTGAGGGGCTCACCTCCTCTTCCCCCAGGTTCTTGGGACTTAACTCCACCCTGACACTCCCCCTCTGTACTGTACGTAGTCATTGATTTACTTCTCTATTCCTCTCACCAGACAGGTTGCTCTTCCCTGGAAGGGATTTGACTTTATAAACTTTTGAAACTTTTATAAACAGAGTTTTGAAACTCTGCAGTGCCTGAATAAAAACTATCACCCAAGCTGTGCTGAACACATGTTGAATGAATGAATGAGTGAATGAATGAATGGGTGAACAGAGGTGGTCTGACCGATGCAGAAAAAGGGAAATTATAATCTTCAATGATCTAAAAGCCTTTACTTCCATTGATGTGATCTAAGACGACATTAACTTTCTTAACTCCTGCATTATGGTTTAACATTCTATTATTAGCTTAAAATTAGTTTAAAAATTAACTAAAACTCCTTGGAGCCTTTTTCCTCATGAACTCCTGCCATGCAAGATCTTCCACATTTTGTACTTGTGCAATTGATTTAGAACCTAAATATAGAACTTTAGATTAACCCCTATTACATTTAAATTTTTCATTGCAGGCCCATCCTTGCAATTTGCTAAAATTAACTGTCTTGTGTCAGCCACCATGCCAGCAATTCCTTGAAACTTTGTGTGATCTACAAATTTGGTGAGCATGCTATCTATCTATAAAGATATCAAACAAGATGGGGCCATGAAAGAGTCCTGTGTTGTGTCACCAGGGACCACCTGTAAGGTTGACATTAGTCAACACTCTTCAGGAATTGTTAACAAGCCACAAACCCACCTACCACAATAGTCACCAAAGCCATATTTCTCCCCCTTGCCTACAAGGTTACCAGGATGAACTTGGTCTAACACCTTGGTTAGTCAAGCTGTGCTGTGGACCTCCTCCTGGTCCACTGGATCAGTGCTTTTATCAGCAAGGACATCTGAGTGGTGAGGTGCAACTTGTTTTTAGTGACCCTATGCTGACTCCCAGTGTTCACTGTTTTCTATGTTGTCTTGGACCATCTGTTTATCAAATGGTTATGGAATTTTGATGTGGATTGATACCACACTCACCAGCCTAAATTCTGGAGTTTACATTTTCCTCTCCTATTTCTGGAAATGCTTTTGTGACCATAAATCTAAGTTCTTTCTGGGCTTTGAAGGTCTTAACTCATGAGAAATTAACTTGTGCAAAGCAAGTAAGTGTTTACAGGTTGCAGACAGGGTTTCTACAGAGAGGGGAGCAAGAACAGTCCACAGAGGCCTGAGCCACCCAGAAGGTGTGAGATACCACAAGCCACTCAGCAGGAGCATCATGGGGGCTGGCGGGGCAGGCAGGCCACATCCTCAGAATGGGGACCAGTGGGGCAGGCGGGGCCACATCCTTAGAGGCCTTAAATAACACTCAGGCCAGATAGGACTCTGTCCTCAGATACTGAGGCGTCACCAAAGGGCTTCAACCGGGGAAGTAACATCATCATATTTTGATTTTAGAAAAATAGATACGTTTGGTGGAGGTGGGGGGTACAGGAGGGGGACCAATTAGTAGACTTCTGTAATAATCATCTAGAGAGAAGTGATAAGGGCTTTAATTGACTCAAGTGTCTTGGCTTTTATGTTTATGATTCTTCTTTTTTCCTATCCCATTCAAATGTCTGAGCTTTTAGTTATTCTGTTCCCTTCCTGGAATACAGTCTCTGGTATCCTCTGACTTTTCAGGCCTGCTCACAATTGAAGGCCCAGCTCAACCTGTATCTCCACTGTGAAGTCATCATAGAGTGATGTCACCTTATCTATCCATCCATCCTCCTACCCACCCACCCATCCTTCCATCCTTCCTTCATTCTCATATTCATTCCTTCATGCCTTCATGCCTTCATCAATTGATTCAATCAACACTTACTATGGGCCTTCTATGTTCCGGGGATCATGCTAAGTGCTGGAGACATAAGATACAATTCTGCTCTCCAGGAACTCATGGTCTAATCAGGAAAAGAGACTCACAAATAATAACAACCCAAAGAAGGACAAAGCTGGAGGTTATCATGAGCTGAATCTTGAAGGAGGAGTAGATGCCTCACTGCAAAGGGGAAAGAAAAGTGCTCTGAACTTTTATAGCTCTCTGAGTCTCAAGAGCCCAGGTAGAGTCGACACTATACCCTATGAGTTCTATTCTCCATTTCCTGTATGTTAGCCTTGTCCTTCCAACTGAAGAGCAGGAAAGAAATAACATTTTAAATTCTTCTAACATTTATTTATTAAAAATCTATCTGTCTCTCTTGTCTATCATCTATTATTGTTATTTAAAAGACACAGTGCTGAGCACAGCATGTTAAATAGTTGGACTCAACACTTCACTGTTAAGTCCTATGCCTGTGTTGCCTTTTTCCCTTAAGGTCTTTCAAATGGTAACCACATGGACAGGCCATTCTCCCGGCCAGGCCTTGCCCTATATCTGGGAGGTGACATATGCTCCTTACTTTCTAAGCTTCCTGTGGAGGATTTAGGGTGATAGCAGACAGAAGCAGTAGAGAACCGGCACGTAAGTAGCACCTACCACGAGGCAGGTGCTGTGTTGCTGTGCTCTACACATTTTCTCCCAAGTCTTTGCGGTGTTCCTGCAAGGTTGATTCTACTGTCCTCTTTTACAGATGAGGGAACAGATTCAGGGAGGTAATTAATTTGCTTCCCAATAAGTCAGAGAATTTACCTCTTGGGTGTATGCTGCACTCCAAGGCCCAGAATCAGGGCTGTGCTATGGCTGAGGCAGGTGTGGCCAAGGACAGAGGCTAAGGACTGAGGACCAGGCACCTCAAACCACACCACTCACACCAGCACTCTTAGCAGCCACAACTGGCCCTGACATCAGCTGTCACGTGGACCAGGCCTGAGAGTGGGTGTAGAACCCACCTAAACTCTGGAGAGGCCATACAGCGTCATGATCGTATGTCTAGGCTCTAAATTCAAATCCCAATCAGCCACTGCTTGCTGTGCAATCTTGGACAAGTTGCACAACCCCTCTTCTCTTGTCTTTATTATCTTCCTCTTAGGGCTTTTGTTAAGATATTTAAATGAGACGTTCATGTAAATAAAGCACAGTGCCCAAAACCAAATGCTAAGTGTGCCGATGTTTTTTCTTATTTTCTTTCTTCCTCTTCTCTTTTCCCTTTCTACTCTTCCTTCTTTAGTTATTATTGCTGTTGTTAATATGCTATATGAATAGAAGCTATAAGAAGAGTGTCACTAGCCAGGAGAGGAAATACGCAGGTGGAAACATCTTATGGGTCATCTGCTCCAACCTTCTACGTAGCAGGGGAATTCCCTGGGTTACCCATGAATAAGTACTTTCAGCGATAAGAAGCTCCCTCCTCTGTGGAGTATATGCTCAGTTCTTAGGCAGTTCAAGTTCTTAGAAAGTTCTTTCTTATATGGAGCCAAAATTTACTTCCATGTAAATTTCACCCATCGGTTCTAATTCTGCCCTGTGGAACACAGCAGGATCTCCCCTGTTTTCCAACTAGATTCCTTCAAATTTTTAATGAAATCTTCAAGGAATTTGTAGAGGCAGTTCTTGTGTCTTCCCCTTCTGTTCCAGCAGGCTACCCATCCCTGCTCTTTCAGGTCCTGCTCATCTGACACAGCTTTTACAGAGCCTAGCCCTTCTGGTTGCTTTCCTCATGCTGCTCACTCTTTCTTAACATAGTGTGGCCAGATCAGAAGACATTCTCCCAGGTGTGATATAAACAGTGCACACTAATAGAACTTTCCTGAAATTAAGCAAGGATCACTCTTTTGAATGTGCTGTCACCATCCCCCTTTGTCTCTTCCTAAGCACGTGTGCTCAGTCAGGGGTGGGGGACCGAGGCCAGTGGACCGTGACAAGCCCAGGTTCCTGGTGTCAGGGCAGGGTTGTTTGTTTCAGTTTTATCTATTTTACAGAGTGGCCATGAAGGGGAGCCAGGGTGCCGCCCTCTGTGCCCGTCAGAGCTGAGCTCAGAATCGGTAAGCAAGTCAGTGCTATTCCCTCTGGGGGTGTCGATGGGTATGTGTGAGCGAGGTGTATGTGCGTGAGTGTAAGTATGTGTGTGACAGGGTTGGGCGGGTGGGGAGAGAGACTGAGAGAGGTGGGGAGGGAGAGGGAGAGGGAGAGAGAGAGAGAGAGAGAGAGAGAGAGAGAGACAGAGAGAGAGAGAATTTTCTGCCTGATCCAGGAATTCTCCTGGATGGCAGAATTGGTTTCCATAACGACTTTCTGATATAAACATATTTGATAAAAATAAGTTAACAGTGGAGCTATGGTGGAGCACAGATTCTCAGAGTGCTGAGAGAGAGAGAGAGAGAGAGGGACATAGAGAGAGAGAGAGCGCGCACGAGCTCTTCGAAGAACAGCACTTTCCTTTTTTTTTTCACCCTCCCGGTCAGCCTCTCTATACATAGTTTCCATAAACCAACTAAAAAGCTTTGTTGACCATATTCCTGTATAAACTGGCCCCTTTCCTGCCTGTACACATTTTATTCATATTTTCTCTCTCTCTCTCTCTCTCTCTCTTTCTCCTTAGTTACCTGAAGCACTACAGTATGTATGGGATAATATGATAAATTCATTTCCAATTCACTGCATTATCCCTTGAATATTTTAATGACTCATTGAATGGAGTAAAAAAAAGCTATTTCAAATGAACAATTATGCTGCATTAGTCTGAGGGCTGATTATATTTAAACACTGCTCACATGGATAACAGGACACAGCGACCTCAGCATACGAGAGCTAATTTGGCTCTTATCTCCAAATAATTTTACACCGCAAATTACCATGAAAACCTAAAGGGCTTTAAAAACATTCATCAAAAGAGAATATTCCACTTTGTAGCAACATTTTATTTAAATTACTTTGAATGGGAACGAAGGCATCTTTGGGGTGGGACAATGACAGCAAGATGGGGACTGTGAGTGATAAGGAAAAGCCGAAGGGTGCTGGCTTGTGTGAAAAATAAAAATGGAAGGTGTCGAGGAAAAAGTGCAGTCTTGATGGGGGCAGGAAGCACACTGTAGGCCTGACTGTCACTTGTAGCCCAGTCCCCTGCCCTGGCTGTGGTCTGGTGGGGGTGGGGTACACAGGGCAGTTCCCAGAGACTGAATAATGGGACTGACCCCCACTACTCCAACTACTGCTACCTTCATCTAAGCAAATCCTGGTCAGGTCAAGTCCTCCAAGCTGGCCTGAACCCACCTGCAGTCTTCAAAGGCAAAAAGATGAGCTGTTTTTACCATAAGGTCTGTGTCATTGTCTAGAATTCTTACTTTGCAAGGATGAGTCCAAGAGCCTAAGGGAAATTGCTCAATTATAAGTGGCTGCTATGGTCAGATCTCCAAGTTGGGGGTCATAGGGGAGAGAATCACATTTATCAAGGTCCTACTATTCTGTTCAGTTTCAGGAGTTTTGATCTTCTTCAACACTGGGAGAGAGATATTATTATCATTCCCATTTTAATGATGAAGAAACTGAGGCTCAGGAATTTCCATCTGGACGTGGAAGAGTCTGGAGGCTCCACTGGTTCATCTGACCCAGAAGTACAGGCTCTTTCCCTGCCCCTTCAGGGTGGCCATGTTCTTTATAACCAGGGCCCCCTGTATTGTCCCCATCACCAAATGTTCTTTATGGCCCATAGATCTTTAGAGAGCATAAGCCATGCCTTGTAGGTGTTTATTACTTAAATTAATGGACCCTCACAATACAGGGCAAAGCACGCATGGACAAGCGCACAAATATCATTGCAAAACTGAAAATATAGGTCTAAAGAAAGTAACTAATTAATTCCATTTCCTTGGTTTGATCTCTTCATCAGAACTTGTGGTTCTGATAAAGATTGTTTATTCTTCTTCCGTGTATTATCATTAGCTTGCTTCAGAGTATATCTATTTGGAATTGGAATCTATATAGTATCAGAATATTATATATATATATATATATATAATATTCTGATACTACACACATACACTCACACACACACGCACACACACACAGAGTATATTCAAATTTCTACAGGATCTGCTGCTCAGTTGGTTAGGAGCAGGATAAATTTGCCATTTTCTGTAGTGCCTCTCTCTAGGGAGGCTTCCCCTCTTTGCATATGTAATTTCCTCTTCCTATCTCAACCCTGAAGCCTAATGATTTATGTCAGTTATACAAACAAGAAGCTGCAGTCTCAGAGAGGTCAAGTAAGTTGCCTGAGATCACTCAGTAGTGGGGTCAACGATTCAAGCAGAGGTGTCCTGGCCTGTGCTAACCGCATAACTGGAAGGCAAGAGGCTAAGATATTTGCCCGCTTTACTTGGTTTCCCATGTATCTTATTCACCTAACACACTTAGAGGTCCTTTAGGAAACAAGCTCTCATTATGGAAAAATTCAACCTTACAGAAAAGTAGACAGAATAATGGACCCTTAGAAGTCCTTTTAATTCTATCCAGAATTGGTTGTGCTTACAGCTGCCAAAGGTTGAGGGCACTGAATGAAAGGGAAACATGAACTTGCCGTTTCGCTTTCTTTCTTGAAACAAAAAAGAGATTCAGGGCGAATTTTAGAATCATTGACGGTTTCTAGGAAGATTTTCTTTTTTGGAAGAAAAAAGGCACTCTTGTCTCCTTAATTGTTCTTAGTGTTCTTTGTCACCAATCATGATATTCTTTGTGGAAGGTATTAATATACCATCTTCCTGTGTTCAATATTCCCATTAACAATAAAAAGTCTAATGAAAATATCTGCATGAAAAGCCCTGAGCACTAATTTCAGAGACAAACAGAAGATGAACCAATAAGCTTTTCTTCTGAAATGAATGATGCAAATTAATTGATATCTTAATTAGGCTTTAGCATGAAGACTATTAGTTCGATTGAATCAGAACTCAAGAACATCTTAAAGGAAAAGCTGAGGACATGGCAGGGAGAGAAACGTTGTGTGTCAATGCTCTGTTGGAAATCTTTTGTTCAATGAGAGATTTTTCAAAGAGGGGGCGGAGAAGGACGGCATGCTGCTTGCAGCAGTCCCTGCCTGTCCTGGTCGGGCCAGGTTCGAGGTCTGACGTTCAGTCCTGTCTCCAAGCTGATAGGAACCCGCGGCTGTGGCCAGTTCCTCCCTGAGAGAGCCCCTGTGCCTCAGCCTCCTTCCTCTGCTTCACTAGAGTAGAAACCCATAGAAGGCGGAGACTTCCCCTGCTGTGTTTGCATCTCTAACCCCAGTGCCAGTGTTGGTGCCTGACTTAGGAGCAGTAAGGGTAACATCACAGCCACCAACGATACATACAGCTCGCTATGTGTTCTGGGTACTGTTCTAAGCTCTTTACTTAAAACAACTCATCTGAACTCCATAACAACAGGGTGAGGAGGCAGGGGCTATTGGTATCCCCACTTTTAAAGTGAGCATATTGAAAGACAGGTTGAGTACCCTGCCCCCCAAGATCACATAGCTATACCGTCAGATTGGAGCCCAGTGGTCTGGCTCCAGAGTCCTTGCCTTTATGCTTGCAAACAATGGCCAACCCATATTTGTTGAATTAAGTGAACAAAGGGTAACATGAATGCCTGCTTCCTCCTGGTGGACTTCTCTCTGGTTTTTGTACAAGTTGTCCAGGGGTCTAGAGCTTTATCCCACCCTATAGTAGACACTTGCCAGCCTCTCTTTAGGGCAGGGAGCTACAGATGTTTCCTGTATTCCTGAGAAATTATTTCTGTTTCCACCTGGATAGATGGCCCCCAAATTGTCCTTACTGAGGGGCTCCCATGGCCATGGCCCACCCACCACGCAGTTAGGTTTGTATTCCTAATATCAAGGCCAGCCTGGGTTCCACCTCTGTGGTCACTGTGAATCACAGGACCATCATCACTTTATGTCTGTAGTGACTTTATGGTGTGCCTTATTGTTGAGGCCACTTACTGCTGAGGGTAATGATAACATATAGGACTCACTTTTTAGTTTTTTATTTTAGAGAGCATGAGCAGGGGAGAGGGGGCAGAGAGAAAGAGAATAGAGAGAAAGAGAGAGGCAGAGAGAGAGAGAGAGAGAGAGAGAGAGAATCCCAAGCAAGCTCCAAGCTCAGTGCAGAGCCTGACATGGGGCTTGATCCCACGAACTGTGAGATCATGACCTGAACTGAAATTAAGAGTTGAGTGCTCAACCGACCGAGCCACCCAGGCACCCCACTGGGTTTACGTTTAGCCCAACATATTAAGGATGAGAATTCCTGAAGGGTTTGAATGTTAGCCAGGTGTATTTGATTTCCCAAGATAGCAGTCTTTGGGGAGGTTCCCTGGAAGCATCTGTCCATAAGAGGGAACCAGAAGGAGAGCCCTGGAATGGTAGGAGAACCACAGAGATTACGTTTGCCATCTTACAGAGAGGGCAAGGTGGCATGCCTCTTGCCACCATGGAGCTGATGGGAGAGATGTAGTGTGAACCAGACCATGTGGTATGGCCAGAAGGGTGTGCAGTTTGGAGTTGGGGGCCTTGGAATGAAGACCCACCTAGCTGAGAGACTGCATCATCCAACCTCTCCAGGCTTTGCTTTCCCACCTATAAAATGGGGATAATGCCTAGTTCACATGCCCTGATCATGGGGATCAAAAGGAAGGGTTGAAAATGATTGTCACTTGAAAATTGCTCCCAGATGGGTGATAACAATGACCAAAGCATTCAGGCTGAACTCTGTGGTCTTCCTTCGATTGGCTAAATTCCTTCTGGAGACCTGTTAAACTTGTATGCCTCGTTCTCTCCAGACTGATGGAAGTGGTGCCTGGGAATCTGCATTTTAAAACATTCACCAGTGGATTTGAACATGCTGTAATGTCTGAGACCTACTCAGCCTCAGCTAACGCCAACACAAAGGAAGTGCTTCTGGGTTTGATTAGAGCCATCCCTTTTTTTGGCCAAGAGCCACAGCCTGAGACCTAAGTGAGCCTGGTTTTCATACTGGCCATGCAGCTAAAGGAATCTGGGGGCTGGTGGGCAGGCTGAGTGGATACAGCTGACAAGAGCTGCTGCTTCCTGCTGGACACTTGGATCAGGGAAAGTGGGTGAAAATGTGCCTGAAACCCAAGCCTCCTCCGGTCTGAGCGGGAAGGCTGGGGGCCACACCCGGGCAGGTGGCCCTGATAAGCTCTGCGGCTTAGCGGTCTTGCCGGACAGCTGCCACCTGCCACCTGCCACCTGCTCTGCTTCTCAGCTGGGCTGCTGAGAACCCATGTCTGCCCTGCAAAGCTTCTGTGAGAGAACTGTCCTGAGTGCATACTGGGGTGAGGGCAGTGGGTGGGGCGGGGGGCTTCAGGCTTGGAAGAGAGGCAGTCTTATGGCCCCAAGGTGCCCTCAATGCTGAAATTATCCCATCCACCACGGTTTCTGAAATCTGCCTCAGAACTGCCCAGTAGAACCCTCTTATGGACAGCCCGGTGTGTGAAGAGCTGCACTACACTTGTCATGTCTGGAGCAGTACTCCTTTCTTGAGAGTTTCTCCCCCTTATGACTGCCTGGGAATCCCAAGTATAGAAACTGGCAATGCTCTAGATTGGGGCCGGATCCAGTAGTTTTCCCTTTTGTGCCTTCAGCTTCTCTCCCAGCCTTGATGGCATGAAAATCCCCCAGCTCTGCCCCTTTGCACGTTTATGGTGTTTCCAAGGCTCTTTACCAGGCTGACGGGTGGTTGGCCAGGGGAAGTGTGTTGAAGCAATGTTCCTGCTTTCCCTCAGGAGCCTGGCTCAGGCACTGTCCAAAAAGCCTGCTGGAGGCCTCCCTGGAGGGGGCTCCTTCAAGCCTGTGTGTAGCCAGGACTGCCTCTGAGGATGGGCTGTCTACCTAAGCACCCCGTGAAGGGCCCGTGGTCATTGGGCAGGGGTTGGTTGACAGGATAGCTTCTCCCACCAGCCCCCGACTCTAGGGGCTGTGAGAGCCCTTGCCTTGCTCAGGAGAATCAATGGATAGTTCACACTGATACCCCTTCCTCTGACCCACAGTGGGGGAAGGAAAAACACAAACTCCTTGCATTTGTGGTGCTCTCTGTTTTCCAAAGTGCTCTCAGTATGCTCTCTCATTGGATTCTTGCGACAACCGTATAGAGGAGGTAACATGGTTCCCATCTTACAGACAAAGATGAAATACCCGGAGGGACTCCGAGTGACTTAATAGAGATGATGAATTTGGGAACCTGTCAAACCTAGATCCAGACTTAAGTCTTTTAGTTCTGGGTTCCCACTATCTTTTTTTGGTTAAGTTTATTTTTATTTATTTTGAGAGAGAGACAGAGAGAGGAAGAGAAGGAGGGGCAGAGAGGGAGAGAGAGGGGGAGAGAGAGAGAGAGAGAGAGAGAGAGAGAGAGAGAGAGAGAGACACTTGCAAGCAGACTCCGTGCAGTCAGCACAGAGCCCAACACAGGGCTCGAACTCACAAACTGCGAGATCATGACCTGAGCTGAAACCAAGAGTTGGATGCTTAACAGACTGAGCCACCCAGGTGCCCCTGGGTTCCCACTATCTTACGGCTTGATGACTATGCAAAGGCCGTCTGTGAACTCTCTAGGCACAGATGCATGAACGGCTGAAGCTAGCATGGATTTTCCCAAAGTGTGCGGCCAGGCGCTCATGAACAAAAGATTCACTAGGCAAATGAGGCTGGAAAATAAATGCAGATTATATAGTGTACATTAGAATATTAAAAGCACTAAAAAACCCGTCAGTGAGGAATGTGATTAATACAATGTAGCCTGGGGTCTCCAAAACTTGTTTGGGAATACAGCCTCCCCCCTGCCCTACATAATGCCCGTTACCAACCCTCCAGATCTGTGTTCCTCAGACCTACTCCAGAAAGGATGAGCCAGACTCCTTCACAATTATGTGATGGCCAAGGGACACAGATGAGGGGAGGCCACTTGTTTCTGTACAAAGAAAAGGAGACTGCCCCTCAGCCCATCAGGAGGACCCCCTGCAGGACTTTCCCTGCCGGCTCTGCCACCTGGACCACACAGTCACCCCTGTGCCTCCGAATCCAGGCCCCTCGTGGTGGTGTGCTGGAGCCACTGTTAAATTTTCAGAAAATCTGAGTTAACTGTTAAATCATCAGTAACTTGAAATTGGCCATGGTGGAAGTATTTACACCATAGAAATCAGCAAACACTACAAGTTAGGGCTCTCCCCACCTGGTTTACCTGTGCACCACTGATCCTGGACCTTTTTCAAAAGTGTTATAAAACCTGGAAGGGGCTGTGACAGCTGAGTGTAGGGGGCAACCTGAGTCCCCAGCCCTCCTGAATGAGAGCTGAAAACTGCCCAGAACGGTAATCTTCCAGCTATAAGCCCAAGTGAATCAGAAAGCGCCTTCTGGCCTGCTTACCTTGATATCTGTTACCAGCCAATGTCTCCAAAATTGAGCTTTGGGGGAAGACCTGCTAGGGGCATCTGGATCCACCATCACCAGGATGTAGGTTGCACCCTGGAACAGATTCATCACAAAGAAATGTAGCACCATGACTAGAATTCTGATAGGAAAGCTGCAAGGTGCACACTCTCCTTTTATCTCTATTCCAGCCAAGAGGGGCTGACCAACCCCTACCCAGTCCATCCTCATTCTTGTGCCATTCCTCTTATGTCATGTGTTTACTCTCAGACAAATGAAGTCTATTAAGTAGATAGTTGAAAAGCTTGGCTTTCCCTTTATGAAGAAGAATAAATCAAACAAGCATAGTTACTAAGCATCCAGAAGTCCCTAGCATCATGCTAAGTGCTGTGATGGAAGCAGAAATTTAAAAAAAAATTAATGTTTATTTATTTTTAGAGAGACAGAGACAGAGCACGAGTGGGGGAGGGGTTCACAGCATAGCTGGAGGAACTTATCTATTAATTCAGCAAACACAGGAGAACTTAGTCTGTGTCAGGAATTGTATCAATTGCAAGGAATACTAGGATTCACTCATCCCTTCAAAAAGCATTTTCTGAACACCTACTATGTGCCAGAAATTGTTCTACAGGCTAGGCATCCAACAGAGAACAAGACAGTGTGAGCCATGCTTTCAGGAAGCTTTTATTCTCAGTAAGAGACACAGATTTTTTTTTTTAACTCAAAAAACAAACAAACCAAAACCACAAGGAAATGCCCAATTGTGATCAGTACTATGATTAAAACAAAATAGAGTGGGATGAGAGGGAGCAAGCGTTCCAAGAAGGGCAAATAGCTGCTACAAAGGCCTTCAGATGGGAAAAAGCAAGCATTCGAGGAACAGAAAGGATACCATGTGGGAGGCACCTTGGTGGCTCAGTGGGTTGAGCTTCTGACTTTGGCTCAGGTCATGATCTCACGGTCTGTGAGTTTGAGCCCCACATTGGCTTCTGCGCTGACAGCTCAGAGCCTGGAGCCTGCTTCAGAATTTGTGTCCCCCCCTCTCTCTGCCCCTCCCTGAATCGTGCTCTGTCTCTGTCTCTCAAAAATAAATAAACATTAAAAAAAATATCATGTGGTTAGGAGCAAGCAATGGAGAGAATGGACATGGCAGGTTTGGAGAGGTGGTTGAGAGCCCACAGAAGGCTTGGTAGACCTTGGTAGGGTGAGGAGGAGGGTTTTGTTCTAAGTGCAATGCAGAACCAATGGAGGGTTTTAACCAGGAGAGTGATACGCTCTGATTTATGGGGTTTTTTAAATTTTTTAATGTTTATTTATTTTTGAGAGAGAGAGAGATAGAGCATGAGCCAGGGAGGGGCAGAGAGAGAGAGAGAGAGAGAGAGAGAGAGAGAGAGAGACACAGAATCCAAAGCATGCTCCAAGCTCTGAGCTGTCCGCACAGAGCCAGATGTGGGGCTCAAACTCACAAGCTCTCCAAGATCATGACCTGAGCTGAAGTCAGACACTTGACTGAGCCACCCAGGTGCCCCTGATTTATGTTTTTCAAAGATTTTTTGGTGGCTGGATGAAGAATGAATGGCGAGCGGGAGGTAACAGATGAAGCCAAGAGGCCAGTCAGGAGGCTGTTGTCTTAGTGAAGGATGGTGGTATATTGGACTAGAATGGTAGCAATAGAGCTAGAAACAAGTAGATGGATTGGGGAAGTATTTTTAGGGAGAATCGATAAAATCTGTGGATGGATGGGACAGTGGGGCAGTAGAGGGTGGGGAAAGAGAATCTGAGGGTGTTTCATGAGTTTATGGCTTGAGCAACTGGGTGAATGGTGCCATTTAGTGACATAAAAGACTTGGCAATGAGATTGTTTGAAGGAGGGTATTGAGATTTCTGTTTTAGACATATTAAGTTGGAATTACTTCTGAAAAAGATAATCAAGTATATAAGTCAGAGTCTGGAGTCTAGAGGAGAGATGAGGAGTAGACATATAAGAAGTTTTGGAGTCACTGACATATAGACAGTCCTAAACCCATAAAATAATGAGATTCTTCATGGGTAGGTTAGACATGGGGCAGAAAAGAAGTCTCTGGACCAGATTCTAGAACAGCTAATGTTTAGAAAAGAAGAAAATCTGACAAAGGAGACTGAATCCGGGGTGGGGGGGCACACCTGAAGAGTAGGGATCATGAAAGCCAAGCCAGAAAGTGTTTCCCAAAGGAGGAGGTGGTGAACTGTGTTCAATGATGCTGAAAGGTATGGCAAGATGAAGACACGGATGTGACAATGTGATTGGACAACTTGGGAACAGTGTTAACTTGGCAAGACCAGTTTCAGTGAGGTAGAAAGGACTGAGGTTTGATTGGAATAGGTGGAGATGAGACGGGATGATAATTTTAGTGTGAAGGTCAGCTGAGACATGGAGTGGCTATTACTAGATGGGAAGGAAGAGCCAAGAGATTTTTTTTAATTGTTTTTATTTTTTTTAGGAGACAGATGATAGTCAAGCATGTCAGCAGGCCAGTGGAAATGATCCAGAAGAAAGGGAGATCTAGATGACAGAGGAAAAAGGGGATCACTGCACAAGCCAAGCCTCTGGAAAGGTGGGTGGAGACAGGATCGAGAGCAAAAGTGGAGGGACCGGCCTCTGGTAGACACAGAGGATACAGGTTCAGATGCAAGGGAACTGGAAAATGTGATGGTGAGGAATGGGGAAATTGTCTTCTGATTACTTCTATTTTCTCAGTGAATTAGAGGCAAGGTCATCAGGGGAATAGGGATTATAGGAGGTTTGGGTACAAAGAAGAAGGTGTGAAATAGTCATTTTGGAAAGTGAGAAACTGATTATATCATAGGTTTGTCGTAAGGTTACTAGGTAATATTGCATTCCACATCTGTGTGCTTTGAACTGGTAAAGTGCAGTTGAGAAATAAGTGGTAGGTGGGTTTCACTTGATAGGGACTCGGACTGCTCAGTAGTCTGGATGAGAAGGGAGTGGGAGAGTAAGATGTGAGTAAAGTACAAAGAGAAGAGCTGGGACTCCTCTTGATCTGAACAGACAGACACAGACATAGTTGTAGAACAACATGCGAATGCTTGAGTAGAGAAACATTTACCAATTACTAAGGGAGTACAGAGGAGGGAGCCTAAACCTCTCTACCTCAGGAGTCTAGGCAGCCTTCACAGAGTTGTCTTTTTAAAGAAATTTTTATTTATTTATTTATTTATTTATTTATTTATTTATTTAGAGAGACAGGGAGAGAGGCAGAGAGGCAGAGAGAGAATCCCCAGCAGGCTCTGCACGACAAGCATGGAGGCTAATGTGGGGCTTGAACTCACAAACTGTGAGATCATGACCTGAGCCAAAATCAAGAGTCGGATGCTTAACTGACTGAGCCACCCAGGCACACCAAGTTGTCTTTTGAACTTGATCTTGAAGAATAAGCAGGTAAAGGGTCAGGAAAACAACTCTGTAGACAAAGGGAAGGGTCTGTGCAAAGGCATGAGGATGTTTGCGGAATGGCAAGAATTTTGGTGTGCTGGGACATAAGACATCTGGAAAGGAATGGCAGGTGACAAAGCTGAAAGGTTACTGGGACAAGATAATAAACAGTCTTACATGTCCTAAGTTGTTTAGAATTTGTTTTGCAATAGGACCCACCGAAACTGAATAGATGACTGACATGATTAAATGTGTGCTTTGGGAAGGCGCATGGTAACACTGAGTAAAAAACTAAAAGAGAGAGAGAAAAAAGACAACTGGGATACCCTGAAGAGAGACTGCAAGAGCTTAAAAATGTGAGTGGTAGTGATAAAGACAGAAAGAGGCATTTGTGTTGTCCCATCAACAGTGTGAAGTGACTGGATAGGGCAGATAGAGGAGAGGGAGATGTTCAGGATGACCCTGACATTCTATCGTGGGCAACTAGCTGACCATGGTGCCGTGAATATTAGGAGTAACAAATTTGGGAGACAGTGAGTTTGGTGTTAAAACATGCAGGCAGAGACATCTCTGACATGGAGCTCTGAGGTAGGAGCTCTCTCACGACTAAGCATGTGAGTAGTGGGCATGAGGACAGATGAGCCTGTCAGGGAGAACAGGTACAGTGAGAATAGAAGAATGGGTAGGGTGGAACTGGGGACCCCGAGGGGTGGGGCTGTTGAAGAAGGAGTGGGGTGGGATCAATAAAACACAGCCATCCAGGGAGAGGACCACAAGCAGTGCGTGCTGCAACAACTGGGGGATCCGGCAACTTGCCAAAGAGTAGGTTAGAGATAAAAACACAGTTGAGTGTTAAAATCCTAAAGAATCACTGAACCACATATTAGGTGCTATAGAAAATTAAATGAGAGAATTTGAAGACAGAGTCCAAGGAAATTCTAAGAACTCAGAAGAAAGGATAATCAGATGAAAATATTAGGGGCAAAGTAGGATCATATCCCAAAGAGCCTGTGTGTGTGTGTGTGTGTGTGTGTGTGTGTGTGTGTGTGTGATTCCAATGGAATTCCAGAAGGAAAAACTGTACAACTGATACTCCCAAGAATAGGGAGCCAAAGCAATAAGAAAATAAAAAGAAAAAAAGTGTAAATACTCTAAAAGAAATAACATCTATCCTCTGTCTTTTTTAAAATTATTATTGGGGCGCCTGGGTGGCGCAGTTGGTTAAGCGTCCGACTTCAGCCAGGTCACGATCTCGCGGTCTGTGAGTTCGAGCCCCGCGTCAGGCTCTGGGCTGATGGCTCAGAGCCTGGTGCCTGTTTCCGATTCTGTGTCTCCCTCTCTCTCTGACCCTCCCCCGTTCATGCTCTGTCTCTGTCTCAAAAATAAATAAATGTTAAAAAAAAAATTAAAAAAAATTATTATTAAAAATTCTTTTAATGTTTTTATTTATTTTTGAGACAGAGAGAGACAGAGCATGAGCAGGGGAGGGGCAAAGAGAGAGGGAGACACAGAATCTGAAACAGGCTCCAGGCTCTGAGCTGTCAGCACAAAGCCCGACGCGGGGCTCAAACTCATGGACTGTGCGATCATGACCTGAGCTGAAGTCGGACGCTTAACCGACGGAGCCATCCCAGGTGCCCCTGCTCTTTGTCTTTTAATTACTATTATTATTATTATATTATTATTTTGCAAGTGACATGACTGCTTACATGAGAAATCCAAAAGAATCAGTTGGAAACAACTAGACTGATATTCAGTAATGAGTTTTTATGACATGCACACAAAATCAGTACTTATTAATAACAGTCAGAAAATATACTTTTAAAATGCCATTTTACAATTGTAATAAAAACTATAAAATATCTAGCAATAAACCTGATGAAAAATCCACGACTTAGACAAAGAAACCAAAACACTACTGATAAGCATAAAAAGAAAACTTGAATAGCTATGGGGACATGCTATGGTTTTAAAGTAAAATAATCATTTGCAGGGGGCGCATGGGTGGCTCAATTGGTTGGGCACCTGACTCTTGATTCTCTGATTCTTGATTTCAGCTCAGACCATGATCTCATGGTCGTGCGATCTAGCCCCACATTGGGCTCTGTGCTGGGCGTGGAGCCCGCCTGGGATTCTCTCTCTCCCTCTCCTTCTGTCCCTCCCCCTCCTGCATGTGTGCTGCAAACTCCCTCCCCAACCATCTCAAAAAAAAAAAAAAAAAAAAAAAGAAAGAAAAGGAATAATCATTTGCCAATGTGTTAATATCCTTCAATTAATTACCTAATTTAATACAATTCTAATCAAAATCCTAAAGAGATGTTTTGGGAACTTCATGGAATAATTCTAAAGTTCAGAAAAAGAAAAAAATTAGCCAAAGCAATATTGAAAAACAGGGAAGTGGTATTGATTTTGTAGATATTAAAATATATTATAAAGCTACAATAATTCAAACAATGTGGTGTTGATTAGGAACAAACAAGCAGTGGAAGCAAAGTAGAAAATCTAGACAGAAATCCATGTCTTTAATATATGTGTATTTAATAGGTGATCAAGCTTTAACGAAAGATATGATGTTTAATATATGATAAAATTATCAAACAAGTGGAGAAAGCATAGATTATTTTATAAGTGCTGCTGGGACAACTGGGTCACCATGTGGAATAAACTTCAGTCTCTATTTCTCTCATATGCCAAAAAATTTTCAGATTTAAATGTGAAACTGAAAAAAAATCTTTAAAAACTGATTTAATGAAATTTACTAAATTCATATAATGGAATACTCTGTTGGAATTAGATCCTTATATTTTAATATGGAAAAATATCTAAAATATACTAGTAAGTGAAATAAGCTGCAGAATAGTGTGAATGATATCATCTAAAATGTGCAGGAAAACTTTATATATCTAACTATATATATATTTATAGATATATTTGCATATGCATAGAAAATGTCTGGAAAAGTACACACCAAACTGTTAACAGTAAATGGCATGAAGGAAAAGATTGATATATTTAACTAGATATAATTTTGAAACTTTTATATGACAAAAAAAGGAAGCAAAATAAAATTCAAAGACAATGCTAGGAGAAAATATTTACAAGATCTATGATAAAGGATTAATATCCTTAATATGTAAAGTACTTTTTAAATCAATAAGAAGGAGAATAAGAACCCAATAGAGGCATACATAAGCAACAGGAGTAGGCAATTCATAAAATAAGAAACACAAATGATCAATAAACATGAATATTCAATTTCATTAGTAATCAAAGATATGCAAATTATTTTAAAATCCTATTTTGCCTACAAAATGGACATATATACTTTTTATATTTATTCCCAGAGTATGTGGAAACAATGGGTATGTTACAAAATCTTATGTAAAATATGATTTCATTGTCTTTGTTAACCAAAAACTGTATCATACCCCTCCATGGAAAACTATATATACCCCTCCATGGAAAGAGGACCAGAAAAATCAGAACCAAAACGTTGGCTATCTCTAAGTGATGGGATAATTATGAACTATATTCTTCTTTGTATTTTTCTGCATTTTCCAATTTGTGCAATAAAATGCATTGTTTTTACACATAGAAAAAATGATTTTTTAATATGGAAAAATATCTAAAATATACTAGAAGGTGAAATAAGCTGCAGAATAGTGTGAATGATATCCTCTAAAATGATTTTCTCATCATTAAACCCTATTTTTCTTCTGGTCAAACAATGCCCAGAGGAATTCTTTTCTATGGCAGGCTACTTTTCTTTCCCTCCCCCCTCGGCTCCTCACTGCCCCTCTGGACCCCCACCTGAAGCTCTCCCACACTGGTGTCTGCTTCTTTTTTTTTTTTTTTTAATTTTTTTTAACGTTTTATTTATTTTTGAGACAGAGAGAGACAGAGCATGAACGGGGGAGGGGCAGAGAGAGAGGGAGACACAGAATCGGAAGCAGGCTCCAGGCTCTGAGCCATCAGCCCAGAGCCCGACGCGGGGCTCGAACTCACGGACCGCGAGATCGTGACCTGAGCTGAAGTCGGACGCTTAACCGACTGAGCCACCCAGGCGCCCCCGTTGGTGTCTGCTTCTTTAAGTGGTGAACCAGGAGACTGGTCTTTGTGGGTGAGTCCCTGCTGCACAGTTCTGTCTGAGGTGGTTACATCCTGAGGTTTTACCCTAGATCCCCTCCCTGTTAAGCGACCCCATAGCAGACCTCTTCTAAAACTTAGCAGGGAAGAGAGGGCTTCTGTGGTGATGGTCTTATACCTTCTCTCTCCGTGCAATCAGGGAGCTGGTTTTCAGCCCTTTCAAAGACCCCAATTGTGCCTGAGCGGTGGCGCGTGCTTGTAGTCCTGGCTACTTAGGAGGCTGAGGCAGGAGGATCGCTTGAGCCCAGGAGTGCTGGGCTGTAGTGCGCTATGCCGACCGGGTGTCCGCACTAAGTTTGGCATCAATATGATGACCTCCCGGGAGCAGGGACCACCAGGTTGCCTAAGGAGGGGTGAACCGGCCCAGGTCAGAAATGTAGCAGGTCAAAACTCCCGTGCTGATCAAAGACCCCAATTGCCAACAGAAGCTCCCTAGCAAATATTTAAGAGGTGGGGTGATGTTCAGCAGATAAACTGGGAAACAGGCTATTCAAGAGCGTGGTTCATAGCTAGTCTCCTTGGAAGTCTGACTTGGCCCTCGCTTGTTCTCTGCCGGTCCTTGGAGCCGACAGGCTGGTGTAAGGTGGGGTGACAGAGATGAACCAGTCTCTTGGCACATGACCTTAACGTCTGGCCATGGTGGTCCATCTTCTAGGTGCGGCCTAAAGAGAAGAATGTGCAGTCAATACTTTCAACAATGGATTTGTCTCCAGAGATTGTTGTACTTGCCACATGTCTTCTTGCCTATGATGAAACTGTTCTGTACTTCTTTGGGGGTGTCACGCAGACCTGCTTGCTGCACTGCGGGCTTGGGATCTTAGCTAAGTCTTTCTCCTCTCTGGCTTATTCCTAGAAAAGGAGGGGACTAATAGATGGTCTACTCACCTTCAGATTCTAACATCCATTCAGTGGATTCCGAGGTGTCTAGATATCATGTGAAACTAATCCTGTTTAAATGAGCCAACAGTCCCGCTTTGGTATTTATCCAAAAGAATTGAAATCAGGGCCTCAAAGAGATGTCTGCACTCCCATGTTGGTCCTAGCATTATTCACAATAGCCAGGATGTAAATAAAACCCTACATGTCCATCGGTGGATGAATGGCTAGAGACATTATAGTCTATACATATAATGGAGTATTACTCAGCCTTAGAAAAGGAGTTCCCGTCATTTATAACAAAAGGAATGAACCATGAGGACATTATGCTAAGTGAAATAAGCCAGTCACAGAAGGACAAATACTGTGTGATTCAATTTATATGAGGTATCTAAAATAGTCAAACTCATATAAGTAGAGTAGAACGGTGGTTGCCAGGGTCAGGGGAGGGGGAAATGGGGAGTAGCTGTTCAGCGGGTACAGAGTTTGAGTTCGCAAGATGAATAAGTTCTAGAGATCTGCTCTGAGCAACACTGTGCCTGTAGTTAACAATGCTGTATTGTACACTTCAAAATCTGGTAAAGGGTAGATCTCATGTTCTTCCCACAACAGAATAAAATTAAAAAATAAAACAGAAAGCAGTTCTACTTGAAGAAAGCAAGATGGAATCAATATCCTTGTCAAACATTCTGCAAATCTCAGACTTTGATAGTATGCTCTGCTGGCGAGGCTGTGGGGAAGCCTCCTGCATTGCTATGGGGAAGCAAGGTGGGGGCAATCTACCTTTAGGCTCAGCAATCCCATGTCTATGATTTTTGTCCCTCTAAAGATATCTGCACATTTATGAAATAACTTGTATATAAAGTATTCATTTCAGCTCCAGACAGAGCTGAATAGTAATAGCAAAAGTAGGAAATAACTCAAGTGTCCATCAGTTGGGGATTGGTTAATAAACACTGGCACATACTCACAATGGAATGCTTTATGGCTGTTAAAAACAATGAAGCTCTCTAAGATCTGATATGAAAAGCCCTCCAAGATAAATTAAGTGAAAAAAGCAGGATTGCAGAGCAGTGTATCTAGGAGCTCGCTTTTACAGAAGAAAGAGAAAATAAGATATTTCTTTACAGTGGCTTGTATTTGCATAAACAAGCTCTGGAAGGATATTTTATTTTATTATTTATTTATTTTCAATTTTAGAGAGAGAGAGCACGAGCAGGGAGAGGGGCAGAAAAGAGAGGAAGAAAGAGAATCCCAAACAGGCTGAGTGCAGAGCCTGATGTGGGGCTCGAGCCCATGACCCCAGGATCATGACCTGCGCTGAAATCAAGAGTTGGATGCTCAACCAACTGAGCCACCCAGGCTCAGGATACTTAAAAGCAAAAAAAAAAAACCAAAAAAAAAAAACAAAACAAAACAAAACAAAAAACCCAAAAAACTAACAGAGGACGCAAGTGGTGATGGTAATGGGGCAGATGAGATATAGAGACGGGATGGAGGTCTCTTATACATGCCAGTTCTACTATTTCAGGTTTTGATCCACGTGAACATACAGTTGACCTCTGAACAACACGGGGTTGGGGTGACTTCTGAGCAGTTGAAAATCCATGTATAACTTCTCACTGCCCCCAACTTAATAGCCCACTGTTGACCAGAAGCCTTGCCACTACTGTAAACAGCTGGTGAACATACATCTTGTATGTTACATGTATTACATACTGTATTCTTATGTGAAACTAGAGAAAGAAAATGCGATGAAGAAAATCATGAGAGAAAATACATGTGCAGCCCTGTACTCTACTTACTGAAAATCATCTGTGGATTAGCAGACCTGCACAATTCAAGATTGCATTGTTCAAGGGCCAACTGTACAACCTGCTAAAAATAAACTAAAATTGTAAAACAAAGTGAAATTGTAAAACAAAGAGATATCAGCCTCTAGTCCCTCTCTCACTGGCTGAGAGGTAATGGCCTTGTCCCTTTGCAGCAGGGAGAGCTCAGGAATCCTCATTCCATGTGTGGGGGGCACTTAGGTCAAGGGCAATTGATGGACTGGGCCGTGGGCTCCATGGCACAGGACGTGAGCAAGGAGTGGGAAGTCACGTTAAAAAAATCACGGTGCCTCCAGGCGATGGTGCCAATAGAGAAGCAGAGTTAGATCTGTACTTGTCCAGGTAAAATTTTTAAGTTTTATTTGTTTTTGAGAGAGAAAGAGAGGGAATGCGAGCGGGGGAGGGGCAGAGAGAGGCGGGGACAGAGGATCTGAAGCAGCTTTCATGCTGACAGCAGTGAGCCTGATGTGGGGCTCAAGCTCACGAACCATGAGATCATGACCTGAGTCAAAGTTGGACGCTCAACCGACTGAGCCACCTGGGTGCCCTTGTCCAGGTAAATTTTTTAAAGCAGCTTTATTGAAGTATAATTTCCATACTACAAACTTCACTCCTTTTAGGCATACATTTCAAAAATTTCTAGTAAATTAACAGAGCTGTGCAACTATCGGCACAATTTAAATTTAGAACATTTTTATCACCCCAAAAAGAAACCTTGTGCCATTTACAGTTACTCCCTGTTCTCTCCAACCAGCTCTAGGCAACCACTAATCTACTTTCTGTCTCTAGAATCTCCTTTTTGCCTTTTCTGAACGTTTCATATAAATGGAATCATATGATATGTAATCTTTTGTGCCTGGCTTCTTTCACTCAGCATAATGTTTTTAAGGTCCAAATATGTTGTCACATGTATCAGTGCTTTATCCCTTTTTATTGCCAAATAGTATTCCATCATATGGATGTTGATATGCATCTCATGTTTCCAGTTGATGGACATTTGGGTTGTTTCTACTTTTTGGCTATTATGAAGCATGCTGCTATGGACATTTGCTACAAGTCTTTGTGTAGGTATTTGTTTTCAATCCTCTTGGGAAAATATCTGCAGTAGAATTGCTAGGTCATAAGGTAGATTTATGTTTAACATTTTTAAAAACTACCAAACTGTTTTCCAAAGTGGCCTCACCGCTGTGCAACCCGACCAGCAGTGTCTGAGGGTTTCACATCTTCACCAAGACTTGTTACTGTCTGTCTTTTAGATTGTGGCCATTCTAGCAGGCGTAAAGTGGCATCTCATCATGTTTTTAATTTACACTTCCCCCAATGACCAGTGATGTTGAGCATCTTTTCATGTCCTTACTGACTATTCCTATATCTTTGGTGAAATGTCTGTAGAAAGCTTTGTGCCTTTGTAATTCTTCTTATTCCAGAAGGAATTTTAATAGGTGTATCCCAACTGGGGGTTAGGGGAAATGGGAGCAGTAGAGAGAGTGGAAAAGAAGGAAGGAAAGTGAGAAGACGAGGCTATTGACTTTGAACTCTACTCTGAACAGGGGACAGAGCTAGATATGCCTTATCCTTGAACCTCTGGCTTCTGCCCTCGGCTACCATCTGTACTCAGGGTTGTACTAACTGTAGCTCACCGGTGACACTGATTCTTCCAGCAGGGAAAGGTCAGCCTTACAGATAGTCACCACAATCCAGGTGAGCAGAAAGCACCCACTGACACTGACGCCCCCAAGCCTAGTGAGCCAAGTCTTCTGTCCCCTGCCTCACTGCCCATGCTGAGAGAGACTTTTGAGCCCCAATCTCCCCTGCGTCCCATCCTGAAAACAGCCAAAGCCTCTCCCCCTGACCTCTTTCCCAGCCATTGGTCCTCTACCACACCATCATGCCCTAACTACTCTTTTCTTCTTTGCCTGAGAGTCAGTCCTCACTCCTCCTCCACCTTCAGACACTTCCACTCTGCCCAGCAAAAATGCCACTGAGTAACACACATCTCCCCTCTGTCCTCTGTCTCTCCACAAATTGCTCTACTTCCTTGCCTTTGCCTGAACCTCACCTGGAGGGCCCCTTCCCCTCAGCACTCTCAAGTACTGGTGTGTGTTCTCTTATGCCCCACAAATCCCAGCGTCAGTAGACCAGGAGGTGTCATTGCTCTCTGTTGCCACGTCCTTCTTTGTGGCTCAGGCCATTCAACCATACATTCTCTTTCTGTCCTGTTTGCTGTCACCTATGAGCTCATGGTTGCTCCTCCTCACTCATCAAAGTCACTGGTACCTGCTCATGATCTTTTCTTCCCTACATCCTGCTGTCATCACAGTGACTTCAGCAAACCTGTGGAACATCCGTCCAGGGCCGTGGCCACTCTGGTTCCCGCGCCTCCCTATCTCAGACAATCTTCTCTTTCTCTATCTCAACCATCAACAGTCACACTTTGAAACTCATCATCCGAAGCTGCTCCATCTCCAAAATTCACAAATTCTGGCCACAACCTCCTCTCTGTTCAGCTTACTTCTTCAACTATGCCCACCAGGACTAGTCTTTGACCTCAAAGGGCATCCTGACCATTGGTGACTGTCCCTGCTCCCAGTATATTGACTATCTCCCTGTGCTCACCTCCTCCCCCACTTCATAGGCAAACACCATGGAAGAGTTGTCAACACATACCATCTCCTCTTCCTTACTTCCCACTTACTCTTTCTAAAAAAAAAATTATTGAAGTATGGTTGACATACAACACTCTATTAGTTTCATGTGTACAACAAAGTGATTCAACAGTTCTATACGCTACTCGTGCTTACCACAGTAAGTGCGGTCACCATCTGTCACCATACAGAGTTAATACAGCACTATTGTATTCCCTGTGCTGTACTTTCATCCCTGGGACTTCCCATATATTCTTTAACCCACTCTGCCCCGATGCTTCTGCTATAGCCCTTGCTAGTGTCACCGAATGCAGTGGGCACTCTCCAAACCTCATCATACTTGGCGTTCCTCTCAGCTGCACATCACAAGGTGGGCCACCTCTTCCTTACTGAAATGCCTTCTGTGAATGCCATTCTCTTCCCCATGGCTCGTTTTCCTCATGGCTGGATCCTAAGCTCTCTAAGATCTGTCACTCTTACCTCCTTCACAGTAGTCTCAAACCACAGCCATGTTTATCCTCCGACCCCCAGTTCTCCTCTGAGCTCCAGACCCTATGCACCATGACCCACTTCTCTCCCTGTGGCTGTTTCAAAGCACCTCATGCTAATCATGCCCAACAACACTGCTGGTCTTCCAGAGTTTTCTGTTTGCATGAGTGAAGGCACACCCTTCTGCTATTGCAAACCAGAAGCCCAGGAGTCAGCTTCCAATCCACCAGCAGTCTTGTCAATTCTTCCTTCCAAACATCTCTCAACTCCACCCACTCCCCCTCCTCTCTACCACCACCACGTCAGCCCAGGCTGCCATCATCTTTCTTCTTGTCTACTGTAATAGCCTCCTAAATGGTTTCTTCATATTCGCTTTGACTCCCTAATCAATTTTCCACCTGGATCCAGAATATCATTTCAAAACACAAGGAAGATCATATGATCCTGGTGCTTAAAATCCTTCACTGGCTTTCCACACAACCTTAATGTGTTCACAAGGTCTTGAATAATCTGACCTCTGCCCACCTCTCCTTGTCATTTTGTGCACATGCCCCTTGCACTCTACTCTGCTCTCACGGGCCTTCCTATTTCTAGGGTCTTCCATGCTCCCTCCCACTCACCGCCTTTGCATATGTTCTCCTTGTGTCTGGAATGCTTCCTCATTCCCAGCCCACCTTCTTTAATCTAGTGAACTCCTATTCATACTTCAGAGCTCATGGTGACTTCTCTGGAGAAAGGTCCCCCTCCTCCTGTTCCATGCTAAGTTTCTTTGTTAAACATGCTCACGTTTCTTTCCCTCAGACACTCTCTGCAGTTTACAGTCAATAACCCATTCACTGGCACACGTTTTGATTAATGTCTATGTCTTCCGCAGGATTATAAGCTCCTTGGAAGCAGGGATGGTGTCTGTCTCTGCTCAATTATATCTCCCCCAGATTACAATGTGTGGCACATAGAAGACACTCAATAAATATTTTTGAATGAATACATGAAACGAATATTGTACCTGGCCCAGGTGGTTCAATTGTTCACTTGTTTGTTCATTCATTCATTCATTCATTCAGCAAGCAAGCATTAACTGAGCCCTCACCATGTACTAAGCAACATGAGAGGGGCTGAGGATAAGAGATGAGAGAGACATGGCCTCTGCCTCTGAGGAGACAGCGGTCTCATGGGGCACTGGACGCATGTACAAATAATGTAAGTACCCTTGTGCTCTAAGCAGGCACACTGCTACTGCTGTGGAAGCCAACCTGAGAAGGTGACTAACTCTGCCTGGGGTGACCAAAGATAGCCTCATAGAGGAAGTTGCCTCTGAGCAGGGTCCCGATGAATGGAAGATCTGTCCAGGAGCAAAGCCATGCCGGGCAAAAGAAACAGCATGCACAAAAGCCACAGAGATGTGGAAGGGGGAGCGAGTTATTCTGTGTCTGGAACCCAGAGTCCCCAAGGTCGAGGGCCAAGGCCTGGAGGGCATCAGAGGCAGCCAGCAAAGGTGATGAGGCAGATGGCAAGGTCACGTATGCCAATAAGATTTGTAAATGGGGGTGTGAGGTGACATGGTCAGACACAGGGCTTAGAGATGAAATGCTTGCAGGTGCTGGGGGGAGGGTTCATCTGAGTGGGCACGGTGACAGCTGATCATGTGAGGGATGGGTCACATGGCTTAAGAGTGGTCATTCCCAGAGTAGGCCAGCAAGCCACACTCTCTGTAGTGCAGATTCCCTGGGGAAAGGGGCTGATTTGGGGGTGCATCCTTGAGTCTCAAGGCCCTCTCCCTCCACCTTGCCATTCAATGAGTATGTGTGCCTGCCTTTCACAGAGAGGAGAAATGAAAAGTATTTGAACAGAAAATGACAAGATTTGGGTAGATAGTCCCAAGTCCTGGTAGTACTGAGAAGACAGTGCTTATGTTCATCATGTTTTTTCTTTTCTGATACTTTAACATCTAAAGCTTTGCGACCCTGGAGGGGGTGCCACTTCCTGGACAGCAAACACTCACCTTAGAGCATGCTCTTCAAATGCAAGCCTGTCAGCCCAGAGCTCATGCCCTTCACCACCTCCTTGATCGAGCTGAGCCATTGTCCCCTTTCCCTACTCACCCCAGGGCCAGGGACCAGACAACTAGGGGCAGCTCCTATGCCCCAGAGCCCACTGGAACTATTCAAACTAGCCAATCCTAAACCCATCTACCCTGACTATCCTCCCTTACCCATTTTGTTTCCTTCATGAAAATTATAGTGAAGATTCTCACCCACACTTTCTCCTCACTCCTTCTGCCTCCTGACAGACCCTGATGCTTCCCCATGTGGCCCTGTGTGGTGTGCCATGACTCCTGTCTCTGGGGATCTGTGAGTATAAACACCTTCCTTCATGATCATCATTTCCATCTGCATGCCTTATCATAGCTGACTAAAACAAATCCCAAGTACATTTTACAACAGGGTCCTTGACTCCTTGACTCAGAGAGTCACCAAGCCCACCTGGAGACTACAGCAAACTGGGGAGTAACCAGGATTGCATTTCTGTCATTTTCAGATAGGATTATGGATGTGGCTGGCTGCCTACAGCACTTGCTTGTCCTTGAGTGGGAGATTGAGCTGACCTGATATGATTAAGTTTTGTGGTCAACTTGAGTGAAGACCCATCTTCTCCAAGGCAGTAGCTCTTACCCCAGTAAATATTAGAATCACTAGGGGAGCTTTTCAAAGCTACCAAGGCTGGGACCTTGACTTAAAGGTCTGGAATGGGGTCAAGGCATTGGTGTCAATTTGGAAGTTTCCCAGGTGACACTAATGTAGACTTAAGGGTGAGAACTAAAATCCTAAAGTCTGGTTTCCCAGGTCCCTGATCAAATCTGCCACTAAAATCCAGGCTTCTTTCCTCTTACTTAGTGCACTCTCAGAGAAGAGCGTGCGCCCTCCATGTAAAGAGGACAGCCTCCCCTGACCTGCTGGAGTCTCTTGTGCCTGAGGCCCTGAAGATTAAGGGGCTCAAGCACCAAATCGAGAAGCTGAAGTCACAAACACAACTCACCCTCCCCTCCCACTATTCATTATGATGTTGGTTGGAATACAAATTTAGCCCATGGTGGGTTGGTTGTGTTTGAACCTCCCCCACAAAGTTCTGTATGGGAAATCTAGTTAAGAGCCTTCTTCCTGGGGGAGGTTGAGTGTAACAGCTGTTCCTCACCAGGGCTGATGGTCCCGCCAGGATGCAGTTCGGGTGTTGCCCCTTGAGCCTAAAGCCTTTCATCCCCAGGAATAGACTCACATTTCAGGCTGGCATCCAGGGGGACAGCCTTTCTCTCCATAGCTGCTCACAAAGACACTTCCTGAGCTGTGTGACAGAGGCACCTCAGACTGGGAACTGGGGCTCATGTCATGCTTTGATACAATTTGGAAAAGGTGTTGTGTAGTCACTATGGATCAGCTATCCCTCTTCCTTGCTTTTCTCTACTGCAGAGGCTCTAAAGCTGTAATACTGGATTTCCCAGTGTTTCCTTCATTAAGCGGGGGCCATATTCTGACCAAGAAGATGTAGGAGAAAGTCCCTGGGCAGGGATATCTTCCTGAATAAAAGGCACAGGCTCTTTTGTCTCTACCCATTCCCCTCCCTCCCGCGTGGAATGTGAATGTGATGTTGGATGTGTGGCAGCCATCCTGTGACAAAGAGGGGACAAGCATGAAGTTGAAGGCCTATGTGGTAAGGATGGTGAAACAGAAAGATGGAAAGAATCTGGGTCCTTGAGCTGTTGAATCTGCCTGGCCCCTCAACTTGCTGCATGAAACAAATAAACCTGTTCAGTTCCTGTGGGAGGGAATTTTCTTCCTTGGACCCAAACACATTCCTACCTAAAACACACATCAGTTTACTGTGCTGGTTTTAAAAGTGAGTGTCAGAGGCTGATCTTCAGAAAGGCATCTTGATGTTGTGAGATTACTCAAGTAAATGACACAGGACCTGGATTCTAGCCCCGGTTGTTCTCTGGATGTGTTTGGGTAAGTTATTTACTCTTACCCAGGTCCAGTGTACTGATCTGCAAAATGGCAATAATATGTGTCTCACACAACAGGGTTATTCTAAAAATAAAGTGAATTAAAAGTGTTTAAGACTGTGAAGCAAGGTCCATGGGTCAAGTTTTGTTACTGTGAACAAATAGCCTCAGTGTTTGTTCCCAGTGGTCTCTGGACTAGCAGTTACCTTGACAGGCAGAGCATTTCCTCCAAATAGCCCATCTCCAGCTGCCTGCACCCAGAGAGATGGAACTCCTTGGCACCTCCAGTCTAGCCTGGGGACACTGGGGCACGCACAGATATAGCGCTCTCTCTCTCTCTCTCTCTCTCTCTCTCTTTCATGTCCCCAGGGAGACTATGTTTACCTGGAAATGTGACTGATTACAGAACTCTGAAATACTGAAAGGAATTGGGGGCAGAGTTTCCTTTACAGCAAACCTAGCCAGCAACTGTCCAGTGTCTCCATGGGGCTCCCAGTGATGGGTGTCCCTCACTTCCTGGGGACGTGACTCATTCAAGTACAGTTCAGATTGATAGAAAGGGCTATGTCTTATGGAGCCCAAAACTTGGCCCTTACAACTCACGCTTGATCCTGTTCTTTCTTCAAGAACTGCATTGAACAAGTCCTGTCCTTCTTACACATGGCAGCCTTTCAGACATTTGAAGGCAGTTACCATAGCCTCACAAATACCTTTTGTTCAGGCCAAAGGTCCTCATTCCTTCAACTAGTTCAGCTACCTGGGGCTACATCCTACACTGTCTATACAAAGATGTCCTTGAACGGTTCACAAACTAACAAGGGAGACAGATGTGTAAACAACTACAGTATAATGTGACACGCTGGCTATGGGAATGCAGGTGAGGGACCAAATACTTCCATGCAGAATGGGGAAGGGTTGGGGTGGGAGGGTAAGCCTTCATGGTGGTGGTGGTAGTTGAAAAGAATGATGACTTGGCAAGGGCTGAATGTTGGGGTTGGAGGCTGCAGGTGACTTGGGTCCCAGTCAGTGAAGGCCATGATTTGGTGTGGCCAGAGTCACATTACTGGAAACAAGGGGCCACTGCATGGGAAACTCCTTCAAATGGAGATTACCACTCTGAGTCTACCCTTGGAGAAACTGCGGCTCAGAGGGATTAGAGGATCTGTCTGAGGCAATACACTTTAGTGATTGATGTGAATCCTACTCAGTCGCTGTGTGACTTGGGCAAGTTGCCTAAACTCTCTGGGCCTCGGGCTCGTTATAAAATAGAGATAATGATAATAACAATGCTTTTATCTTGGATTGTTACACAAATTGAGTGAGTTAATAGATGGCTCAGAATAGCACCCTGCACATGTCAAGTGATCAATAAATGCCAGTCATTGTGAACAAGCGAATGGCTTTGCTGGGATTTAAAACCATGTGCCTGGTCTCTCAATTCCACCCTCTTCTCGCTTCACAGAAGGGCAGGCACAGGTCAGAAGGTAGAGGGGCATATTTAGGGTTGACTTCTATTTACAACAATATGGTATTTGTTTGCGTGTTACGGATTCCTCCACACCTAGGTCTCTGCACACTTGTGCAATCTAAAACACACACACTACAAAGACGTATTTGTTGGCAACACGTTCCAGCATCTCTGAATCAAGTGCCTTCTGCTACTGCGCTGGCCAGTCCTCTGGGGAGGACAGTCCCTCCACAGCATCTGCCTGCTCAAGATGGCTGGGGGAAGGAAGTTCGCTGGGCTCATGGGATTCTGGCTGTGGATTCTGGGCTCAAGGGAGCATGGGTGGCAGAGTGGTGAGTTCAAGTCCTGGCAAGTTCACTGCACTCTCTCCACTTCCCAAAGCCTGTGCTCTGGTCCACTGCAACTTTTCTGTCTTAATAAAGCTAAGGAACTTATTCAGATTCCAAAGCCTCACATGCAGCCACACAGGCACAGAAATCACAGCATATCAAGTGATGAATTGAGATATTATCTGCACGGCATGGTAGGGAAAAGAGGAGACTGACGGAAGGGAATGGGAAAGGAGGAGCTCAAAAGCAACACTGAGTTGGATCATTTCTTTAATCTATCAGAAGGATATCTCCACCTCCCAAGCTATATTCACTTCCACCCCACTCACCAGTTCCTCCTCTGGCTTACCTATTTCTATGAATGGCACTGCCATTTTGTCAGCCACCAAATTCAAAATATGAATCATCTTTTGGCTCTTCCCTCTCCAACCATGCCCAGTCCTTTTTAGTTTCCAAGTTTAGGGTCTCTCTAGACTCCATTATCACCTCTCCTCATTCTCTCTGACACCCGTGCGTGAGTCTGCACCAGCTCTTGCTTCTAGTATTTCAACAGTAGGCTCCCTGGCCTTCTGACCTCTCTGCTGCCTTTCCTACTCATTTGCTGCTGGCTTGGTAAACCAGTTGTCTGGAAAACAAACAAACAAAAACAAAGCCTGATTTGTAATGCTCCCTCATTTCCGTGGGTAAATATTCACACTGTGGTCCATCCAAGTTACCAACGTGAGGTCACAGAATGTGGAGTTGAAAACAGAAGCACAAAATTGGCTCCTGCAAGCACACAACTGCCCAATAATCTAAGGAACAGCCTGCCAGATTTGTGACTTAAATATAAACTGTGTAACCTGGCATTTGAGGCCTCCTATAGCTTGCTCTCATGTAACCTGCCTGGCTAATCCCACCACAGCACTACACGTGCCCACGAAGACTGGTGATGCTTCTGATCTCCAGGGATCACACTTGCTTTCCTACTTCTGTGCCCATCAGAAAATCCTTTCCATTCTTCAAGACGTATCTCAGATGCCACCCATCTCCTCTATGAAGACTTCTCCTGAGCTCCTTGAACCAGACAAGGTGCCCTTAGTATCTGAATTCCAATAACATTTTGTTTGTACCTTTTTGCTGGGCACTTATCATAGTCTGCTATGTATCTGGTTATATGTGGGCTTGTCTCGGTCCCTCTTATTAGATTATGACTTTCTTGAAGGTAGGGACTGTTGTGATTTTGTTGTTCCTAAAGTGCCTAGCATATTTTCTTACACATAGTAGGTGGTTAACAAAGATCCTTTGAAATAAATGTATCCATTTCCTATGCCAGGATTTTTCAAGCTCTAGAAGAATGAAAAAGACTTCTGATCCCATAGCTGGACAAGCCCTGTGTACTGCTGGCCCTGATACTATGTCCCTTTCTGTGGAGCTTCTTCCTTTGTCTCCTGGCTTCAGCCTGGGGAAGCTGGAGGATCTGGCTCCTGAATCAGGCCTCCCATGCACCCATGCCTCCCAGGACGTAAGATCAGCTCAGCCAGACCCAATGTTTCCTCCCAAGAGCTAGTTGGATTGGCTCCTGGCTGGGGTCAGCAAATTCAGCATTTGCCTAAAAGCCAGGCCTGGGCCTCGGCTGACCTAGGTAGCCTTGGCCATGGAAATGGAGCTGGGGCCATCCTGCCAGGCCTGGCACCGAGCTATGGCTTGGCCTCCTCTGCTCTCGGCCTAAGCAGTCGCCAAGGCCCCTAGTGTGAAGGAATTTGAGTTCTAACTTTAGGTGGCTACGTGGCTGATGGCTGTGTTTGTGAATATCTCATTCCTACTTTGGTTGCCCAGCTGGTGGGAACAGAACGGGTAGTCATGGGACTGTCATCATGTGCTGTCCAGGTTAACATGTAGCATTTCTATTACTATTAACAGACTTTCTGCTCCTCACTCCATCTGTTCTCTGAAATAATTGCAGTTGTACAGACCATGCCTTCGCTACAGGCAAGCTCTGGGGAAGAGGATAGTGCTTTTATGAGAAAAAAAAAAAGTGTTAAAAAATAACAGCAAACATGAGAAGAGAGTGGGAATGAAGCTAACAGCAGGTTTCCAATTTCTTTCAGATTCCGGCCTGCAAAGGTGGCGTTTTCACACTTGTTTGGGGTGACCAAGCCCAGCCAGATGGGGGTGAGTGGCTGGGCTGGTGGTTCAGCCTTTTAGAAGTGGTGTTGGTCACCAGGGGATAGGGTCCCAGTTGAGGTGGGTGGAGCCCCGATCGGGCCACCCAATGAGGAGGTGCTGTGAAGGGGTGGGGCCCTGAGGAAGAGACAGAGGCGTTTGAGATGGCATGGCATGTCCTACTCCAGGGAGCTAGGTGGTATCCGGGTGTGGAAGGAATACTGGGGAATCAAGAAGGTTATGAGGGATGTGACTGGGTTAGTCTGGGCCTCTTTTGACACGCAAAATGGGAGGGGATCTTCTCAATGACCTCTTGTTGGAAGGGCTATTACGAGAATGAAGGAGTCCTACAAAATATTAAGAATTCTGCTGGCATGGGGCTAGGAGAAGTATAAAGGGCAATTAAGATGTGGTGTGCAAAATACAGTTAACTATTAAAAGCCCAGTACAAATACTTGTGGATTTGAAGCACTCTGATTTGTGAGCACAGCATGTGAGGTTTCCATGTTTTTGTAGGGTGCTATACAAGACATAACTGTGAGTACAACAACCTAATGGGTCTTTGTTCTGGTGCCTGCCTCCCACCATCCAGCTTATCTATGTGAGGGGCTCAGTACCAAGTATCACATTTCATCCTCTGAAGCTAAGAATAGTGGTCTTACCCCCTTGCCTAAACCCCCTTTGGAATGGCCAAAGAGGAAGGCACTGTTGAGTTTTTAAGAAATGAATTTGATGGATGGGGCAGCTGGGTAGCTCAGCCACTTAAGCGATCAATTCTTGGTTCCGGCTGAGGTCATGATCTCATGGTTTGTGGGATCAAGCCCCATGGTGGGCTGTGCACTGACAGCATGGTGCCTGCTTGGGATTCTCTCTTTGCACTACCACTGGCCCCAAACCCAGCTTGTGCACACACACTCTCTCTCAAAATAAATAGATAAACTTTGAAAAAAAAAAAGAAAAAGAATTTGATGGAGAAACAAGGAAATGAATTAAGGGAACACAGCCATGTGATTTCTAGGGCTTCTTCCAATTTCAAGGAAGTGTTTTGATTTGAAAGAAACGCACAGAATGGGACTGGTCAGCTGCAAAGGAGACATTTGTTGGGGAAAATTGTGTGATGTGTGTGTGTGTGTGTGTGTGTGTGTGTGTGTGTTTGTGTATGCTATCCTTTTCTCAAAACCCATAAAATGATTTTAAAAAGATTCTGGAAAGGCTCAGGTGGATAATCAGGGAACCATCTTCTGATGATGATCACAGTGCAAATCTATTCTCAGGTACTAAATAAATTTTCCTTGTCTTTCCCATTTCAGATTACCCTATAAACTGATCAGGATTTTCCAGATCTACTTTAAAACTAGACTCAGTGAATCATCAAGACTGAGGGGCCTTTATCTAAGAATTTTTGAAATACACAGGTATGGAGAAAAATATGGCACTGCTGGCTGGCAGGGGTCCCCCCAAAACCTGGTCCTCTTGTTAGGATATTGGAAAGGGAAGGGTTTCAAGTTACTCCTGCCTATTCAGAAAATTCCAGAATTATCTTGGAAAAACCCACATTTTCTCCTTTGGCTAAAGACTTGATGGGAGATAATCTGCATCAGTTCCTTGAGAGAATGTCTGTATTAAAGCTGAGTAAAATGATAGGAATTTTTGGTGCGTTTGCTTCCATCACCTCCGTATGAGCTCCTCCAGGTCAGGGACTGGTGGTGGGCTCTTAGTGTCTTCTATATACATGAGATGTGCAATAAATGTATATTCTGAATGCATGAATGAAATATATAAGCACTGGTGCTGATAGCCAAGGACTTAACCTTTAAGCAAATGCTCTTCCCATAAAAAGTAAACCCTAGATGTACAAATTGATGCAATTAGTAATAAAAGATTAACAAGCAAATAATACATGGGGCGCCCCTGTGGCTCAGCTGGTTAAGCCTCTGGCTCTTGGTTTTGGCTCAGGTCACGATCTCATGGTTTGTGAGTTTGAGTCCCTCGTTGGGTTTTGCACTGGTGGTACAGAGCCTGCTTGGGACTCTCTCTCCCTCTCTCTCTCTGCCTTTCCCCTGTTCCTGCGCACTTTCTCTCTTTCTCTCAAAATAGATAATCATTAAAAAAAAAATAAGAAAATAATGGCTACTATTAACTGAGCCTTATTATACGCCAGTCATTTCAAATCCCTTGCCTCACTTAATTCCAGAGTCAACATATAAGGTCAGCATTATTATTTCCATTTTAAAGATGAAAAAACTGAGGCTAAGGGAAATTGACTACCTTGCCCAAGTGGCAAAGGCAAAAATCCAACCCAGCTCAGATTCCAAAACTGGGGCTCTTGAGTGCTTTGTTAATCTGTTATAGCTTTTTGAGGGGGTAAAAAATTGGCGGGAAAAGGAAATTATATTTAGTCTTTCAAAAGCTTTTGACAAGCTTACTTTCAAAATTGAGAACCTTTGGTGCCAAATATTTTGTCATTGATAGGGAACAGCTTAGAGACAGCAACAAGCAACAGAAGGATATTTTTCTCCATTCACTTCTAGACTAAATCCTTTTGGGGCTCAATTCTATGACTTTTATTCTACACTTTTATGTACATTATGTGAGAGAGGAAGTTTGCAGTGAAACCCCCACATAATCAGATGATCGGAGAATCCCGTGGCAGATGAAAATGCCATTGGATGGGGATAAATCCAGGCTGGCCCTGGCAGAAAGAATCTTGGGTACTTCTGGGAGGACAACTCAGAAAAGGATATCACATTCCCTAAAGACACCAAGGGGCCTCTGTGACCTGGAAGTTGAGCCTGACAAAGGGTCAGGCTCAACTGGAAGTAAACATGCATAAATTAGTGCATTGCATTTGGGTAGAGTCCTCATGTGTGCTTGGAGGCACTGTCTCCAGTTTTACATCTTGCAGAAAAGCACCGCTAAAATAGTCAAATATAATGGAGGGGAGATGGGGAGGAAGAGGCCAGATGAGGCCAGGAGAAGGAGATAAGGAATGATCAAAGTAATGTAAATCAGTAAGAGAACAAATGTTCAAACGCAGCCTTGTTCATCTAATCCTGGAAGGCAGAATTAGAGGGAACTCTTGACACTTGAAAAAGCAAGCAGTTAGTATAGATAAAAGGTAGTGCTAGGCTACACAATGAGCAGTAAATTCATCTACTTCACTACCTAAGAGGTGAGACAGCTTGAAAATACAAATTTCCCTTTAAAAGTTTTGGACAAACTGGTGGACTCTCAATTCACAATGGCCTCTTGGGTAGATTGTGACTTTTAGAAAGAGATCCTAGAAGCTTGATCCTAGAGGCAGAGAGGAGACCAGGGCCGCTCAAAGTCTCTGGGCATAGTGGCTACGGCGGCTGGCATTCACAGCTGGGCAGACAGTGGTTCATTTTGACCCAAAGTGCCAATTCTGTTCTTTTTGGACTGAAGGAGATATGAAATATTATGTATATATTCTGAGAAGAGTGAAGATCGGTAACAAAAAGTAATTCCTGGTTCCTACAATTATGAGTCCTGCCCTCTGGAGGTCAATAGGGAGAACCTTACAAATCTCAGGGTTGAGCACATGGAGCTTTGGAAAGCTATTACAATAAAGTAAAAGAGCTTGCCTCTGTCACCAGCCAGGATCTCAACAGCCCTCAGAGCCACAGCAAGTGTGTGCCAGGCAGGCCTAGAACTGGTGCAGCTCTTACAAGGGCAGTGCTTGGTTTAATGCTCTCTCCTTGCCATCTTGAAATTCTCAGTGACTTTTCATCTAGGGATCCTGCAATTTCGTTCTGCACTGGGCCCCACAAATTACACAGCCAGTCCTTATTAGGATCTACTCAGCTGGCATAATAACATTGGGGAGGGGGTCAAAGGAGTACCAAAGGAGAAGGCCAATCGAGGCAGCTGGATCCAAATGATGCCAGGAAGGGGAACATGTGTAGAATGGACAGTTTCCTAGGCAACTAGTGGCCCCATCTAAGTGTCATGCACATGCTTTACTAAAAACGTTTCTTAACAGCAGGGAATAAAACGAGAGAAATAAGGCCCAGGGGAGCCTAAGGCACACCTGAGTTGCTCAATGACCTGCTGTGTGGACAATCCATGAACAGAACCATCTGGAAAAGAGAAAAAAAAAGCCTTAATGGGCCTGGTCTCAAGTAGATGTTTTGTGGCTGAATGGCAGCCTTCTCCTTTCGCTAGTTTCACCCTCAGACATACATGTTTATTGGAAAGATTCTTAAGTAATGACTTTAGCTTATGACAAGGGCCATCTTGAGTTGTCTGGGAAGCCTGAAGAGCCTGGATGCTAAATCAAGGGTGAAGGCGATATTGTGAAGAAAAAATAAAAGACACTCATAGGAGCCCCAGGCCTGTCTCCCCATTCATTCTTGTCTCTTCCGTGGCCACTTGGAAGTGACATTTCTAGCAACCACTTCACTCTCGGGGCCTCAGCTTCTGCATCTTCAGAACCAGTTATCTCAAACCCTCCTCAGAAATCGGCACAAAGGTGCTGATTCGTGGCAGAGTCCTTACTGAGGTGGTCAGGAAACAGGGGGAAAAAGCCCACTATAGAAGTCATGAACTTTCGTGCTTATATTGTCCCAGAAATAATTACTGAAGAAACACAGAGATGAGGCCCCAGGAATGCTCCACAGACACTTATGTTGTATAAATTGTCTAAGCTGTATAAATTCAGCTTAGAAAAAGGAAGTTACTTAAATTATGATGAGGCCATGCCACAAGGAAATCTCAAATCACGAGGCTTTGTCTGGTTAGAAAATTTCAAGTTTCCCCATAAAGTTTTGCATGCTTTATTCCCCTTTTCACTAAGCTGCATTCTAACTTCTCAACTCTTTTCTATTTAGAAAATTAGCTCTGACAGGGGATGATGCTGGTTCTGGGTGTTCAGAGACAGAGAAGTCCTTTCTAGCTAAGGGGGTTTTATGGGTGTGCCCCTAACCTACTGGCAGGGCTGCTGCCTTGCCCACAGCAGGAGGCTGGTGTACCTGAAACTTGACCATGCTTTCTTCTCTGCTCTCCACCTATGGTCCTTAGTTGACTGGACCACAGTGGGCAGTTGGCTGGGGCATGCAGTCCATAAACCAGCTAGTGTTTGCCCAGCCCAAGAAAAGTTGGGCTGGGCCAATCTTATTTTCCCCCAGCACTTTGAACCAGGGTTCTCTAGAAGGTAGAAGAAGGGTAGAAGTCAGGGTCATGTGTGAGTGAGAGTCACAAGGAGCCAGAATGACCAGTGTCCAGGGGTGAGGACAGCAATGTGGATGGAATTCCAGTCCTGGGTGATCTGGGGTCTGCTGGCCACCCATGACCTGAAATCCCAACATAAGCCTTCTCTTTGTTGACAGGGAGAAGCAGGCTTCTTGGTGGAAGAGGTGGAGGGACAGATTTCAACTGGGCCCAAATGAGGACTTTCTAAGAGTCAGTGCTGAGCAGACATGGAATGGGCTGCTTGGGAGTAAGGGTAGGGTAGGGGAGAAGAATAAGTTCACCAACACATGGTGGGGATATTGTAGGGGAAACTGTAGGGCTTCCTGCAATCCTGCCATTCTATGAGTCTACACGTATCAGAAGGCTGGCTCATTCTGTATCTAGCTCTGTGCCCTACTAGGGGAAATGCTTTGCCAAACTTAAGGTTGAGAACCCATCCTAAATATTATTCCACCCAGATTCATTCTACCTTCATGCCCCATAAGGCACCACTCATTGTCCCCACCCTACCCTAGATATCATTCCTTTAGGAATCTGTCTTCTGACCAAACCAAGGGTTCCTCTGGGCAAGATGTTTGGTTATCCTCAGGACCTGGCACAATGTCTGGCCAGGCATGGAATGAATGTATGAATCAATACATGAATGAATGATGTGGTCGGCAAGGTCTGGGACATACTGGCTTGGATTGCAGAGGCTGGGATAGGAAGAACATATCAAAAAGGGCTAGAGGGGTGTCTGGGTGGCTCAGTTGGTTAAGTATCTGACTTCAGCTCAGGTCATGGTCTCATGGTCCATGAGTTCGAGCCCCGTGTCGGGCTCTGTGCTGACAGCTCAGAGCCTAGAACCTGCTTCATATTCTGTGTCTCCCTCTCTCTGCCCCTTCCCCACTCATGCTTCTGTCTCTCTCCTTCTCTCAAAAGCAAATAAACATCAAAAAGTGGGAGGGGGGGGCGGCTAGAAAGGCCAGGGGGAATATCCTTTGAGCTGAGCTCAATGCCCTTCTCCTATGCAGACCTCCATCCTTGGGAGAGCACAGTAGACCCGCTTCTCTCTGTGTCCTCAAAATGTCACTCTTTCATGGTCATTGGCCCCTCAGAGATGCAAGAAGAGACAGCATACTCAAGAGGCAGATTGGTTTAGCAGGAAGGCAACAGCCTGGGAAGTGCTGGGACCAAGAATTCTGCCACGTGACATGAATCAATCCCTTCTTCCCTCTGTGCCTCCTTCTCCAGGATGGAAAAGGTAAAATGAAGTTAGAAGTTAGGGGCTCCTGATTTTAAAAACACTGAACCCTGGATTGGGAAAGGATCTAGTAACCTTAGTTAAGCTAACATGGGCATCCTTGTAACTCCATCCTGAGAGATCCTCCCCACCTCAGTCCCCTCATTTGGCTGTAACCCAGGGGTAACAAAAGTCACCTCACTGTGATTCTCAGCCCTTTTTCTGGGAGAAGAGAAGGCTAGAGTGGCAGAGAGCCTAGGTCTATGCCCACCAAAGGCGGATGCGAGGCATGGCACCAAACCAGAATATCCCAACTCCACTCCCTCCTGAGAGGGAGCACATGGGCCTGGGGGGTCCTATTCCCTGTCTGTATCTACCATGACCCATGAGTGGTCAGCACTGGGTAGTTGCAGAAAGGGGACTTGGTGCAAATGACACATATGACATATAGTGTTTTCTCGGCCCTTCCCTTGGGTTCAGACCAAATGTAGACAGCATGTACCAGTGACAATGGACAGTTGCAAAGGCAATGTAATGAAGGGAATTTTGGGGAACCAGGCCTCAAGATAGAAGTACATTGCTTCTATCCCTGTGAGTGATGTTCATCTCTGTTCCCCATCCCCCAAGCTACTTATTTTCCCTTACAACGTCCCTTGTCTACAGGGAAGGTGTGTTGGCCCATCCCTCTAGGGCAGAGAGAAGGGAAGAAGCAATGTTAGAAGTCTGTTCTAGGGCCAGCTGACAAGCAGGGTTCAGAGCTGGAAGCTGGGGTGTGTAGTGCTACCCTCTCGTGCCCTGGCACACAAGTCTTTAAGGGGCTCTTTTGCTTTGGAGATCCTGATCTTTAAAGCATATCCTTGGGAAAGAGTCTCCCACCCCATCTCTCTAGTCCCTTTAAATCCTGTCTTAAAGTGAGGTCTTTTTTGTGGGGTCTGTTTGCCAGGAACAAAGAACACCGCCGTGTAGTGAGGGGATTTCCATCTCCAAGGGAGAGAAGACCTGGGCTTGGCTCTAGTTTGGACACAAACTAGCTGGATAACTTTAGGTCTCCTCATTGGTGAAAGGAAGGGTTGGATGGGGTGACAGGCTAGGTCCTCCACTTATCTCAGGGTTCGTTTTGTGTAAGTGCAAGTGCAGCCCCAGGCTGCATGTCGGTGGGTAGGAAGGCAACCCCAGCCCCTGACCCCTTCCCGTGGGTGGGGGGGTCACCTGCCACCTGTTCCACTATTGTTCTAACATGTGGTGCCCCAGAACACCATCAGGGAACACTGTCAGTGGAGAAACCAGAGGAAGGCCTGCGTTCCACGTGGAGGAACTCAGGGCCACCCTGGGGACCTGCCTGGTGCCTCCCCCAGACCCTAAAGTATGCCAGGAGAGATGCCTGGGTCTGAGGTGGCTGCTGGAGAGAGCCCGGGTTCTGAGCCTCCCATCTTCAGCAGGGATAATTGCTGAACTCTGCCAGCCAAACACCTCGAAAGAGCTAAAATGACTTTAAATGCCTAAACATTTAAAAACAAACCTTACAACACAGGCTTTTATTTATTTATTTTTTTTAGCCCAGTGCTAAAGCTCTTTCTCTGTCTCTCTCTGTGTCGCTTTCTCTTTTGGGGGGAATTCAAAAGCCGTTTTATGCCTCATTACCTGCACACTGTGAGTGATGTCTGTCGGTCCATGTGCTGTAAATACCTTAAATCATGCTTCATTAAGAATATCTATGGTGCTATTAAAGAGCTATAATAGACAACGAGTTAACAGATGATTAAAGATGAATTCCATTTGTGTCAGTCACCAGCCAGAGAGAGACGAGGGGCTGTAAGTTCTCAATTCATTATCCAAGGGAGTGAAGCTCTCTCAGTGCCCCATCCTGGATTTGTGACGAGTGGGAAGGCAGGGGAGGGCTGTCGGGAGTGGAGATGGGCTGCGTGGTGGCGAGGTCAGCTGGACCGTGGGAGGATGAGCAGGTGGGACCAGCCAAAGGGAACGTAAAGGGGGAATCCTGAGGGGGCTCAGAGAAAGGCACGTATGTCAGGGGCTGTGCTGTCTGACAGCTGTCAGCTCTGCCTGGCTGTTTCCACGCACATAGTCAAATTCCACTTGGAGCCATAAGAAACAGATCAATCTTGAATGTCTGGTAGCCAGAGAAAAATAGGCAAGTGGAAAGGAGGAGAGGGAGTCCCAAAGGTGGAGACACTGGTTTTTCTGGTGGTAGCAGAGGCAGGTAGGAAGGAAGAAGTGTTTTTGGACAAGAAAAGATGGGTGTCACCAAGAAAAAAAGGGTTTGGCAAAAAAAGATGGGACTGTCCAGGTGGTAGAATAGTTTCCCACTGAAGAACTATCCCTTAAAGGCAGAGAGGTGCACTGTCCCACCTCTGATCTCTTCACAGAAGCACCAGCACTGCTACTCCAGAGCCAGAGGATCTCACTCCCCTTCGCCCTACTCTAGTCTGCCGGCAGAGCTCTGGAAAGCACCAGGTAGCATAATTCCCAGCCAGTGCTTGGGACCACACTGACTTTAGGCGGCAACAGATGGGCAATGCAGGGGCGCCCGGGACTCAGTCGGTTGAGCGTCCGACTCTTGATTTCGGCTCAGGTCATGATCCCAGGGTCGTGGGATGGAGCCCCAAGTAGGGCTCCACAATGAGCATGGAGCCTGCTCAAGATACTCTATCTCTCTCCCTCTGCCCCTCTTCCAGGCTCGTACTCTCTCTCCTTCAAAAAGAATAGAAAAGAAAAGAAAAGGAATGAAGATGACTTAAACATTCCCCATGGATATTGTATTTCTTGTTATCCATCCTTTAGAAGAGGATTGGAAGTATTTTTCCATCTTCCCATTTTAAAAGTGGAGAAGTTGAGGCACTGAGTAAAAACAAATTATGCCTGTCAACTGGTTAATAGATATTCTGTGCCTTCTACCTGCAAGACATCTTTCCGGTCTGGTCTGGTGGAGACCAAAGGCATTGAGGACGTGGGCCTTGCTCTCAAGAGGCTTTACTGTGCAGGTGTGAAGGTGGAAATCCCACCGCACAGGCAGGGGAAAGAGAAGCTACCCACCGGAGGTCGGTTAGAGGGCAGCGAGGTGGGTGGAAGACACACAACTTGGTCTCAGCAGCCTTGGTTGAATCTAGTGCTGCCTGTGCCAATGACAACACACCAGCCCTTCTTGGCATCTTCCGACCCAGACGGTACTTCCATGCCCACTGCCAAGTTATACTGGCTTTGCCGGCAACGCTGACGTGTGGCATTATGCTGTTCACGTCCCCAGTGCTGCTGTCACGCTCTCTGACATCCTGTGTGTCACCTGCCATGCTGTCTTGAACGTGTTACTTGGCCTGGGGTGTTACTACAACTCTTCACTCTTCACATCTACTTTTTATGCAAAAAAAAAAAAAAAAAAATTAAAAGATGTCAAAAATCAAATCTTCTGATTTCTTTCACATGGAGCCAAGCTGAGACGTTCATAAGTCCATGGCTTTAGTCTGTCTTCTGTTGCTGTGGAATGTGACCAGCTTGTGGGTGGTGCTGGGAGAAAGGACCTGAGCATGTTCTGAGAAGGAGAGGGCATGTGTGGCCATTTGATAAAAGCTGGGTGGAAAGAAACAGAGGGTATGTTGGGGTGGGGGTAGTGGGCACAGAGGGACTTGGTCTGACTGGGCACTTTACAGTTTACCAAGTGCACCCACACATATTGACTCATGGGGCTCCCAGAAACCCTGTGAGAGAAGAAGGCATTATTATTATGATCCCCCTTTTAAGACAAAGAGATCCGCGGCTCAACCAGGAGAAGTGGTGGGTGTAGGACATGGGCCAGTGCGTGACAGAGCCTCCCCTGGTTTAGGGTCACGATAGCTGGGGTGACCATAGACAGGAAGGAGAGGGGAGGAGAGGCTGGTACTAGTGGCTAGCATTTCAAACTAGAGTAACAGGACAGAAGGGGTGGCCTGGTGATAGGAAGGGGCTGAAGTGCTTCTGGGAGAGAACAAAGCCACGGCCTCCTCACAGCAGCCAGCTGGCAGAGCTGGGAAGCCAGAGAAGAAAGTCATGTTCAAATAATGAGGAAGATAAGCAATGGTGAGTCAAAAGCTATGATCTGTCCCAGGGGTCAGGACTGCCTTTTTAAGAAAGTGACTCAAAGCTGTGCCACCTAGGAAGGATTCTCCTTGGTGTGAAAAAGAGCGTATCTTCATAGCAAGTGTGTGTGTGTGTGTGTGTGTGTGTGTGTGTGTGGTAAAAAGAACAAGGGTTATGGGCCTTGGTCTGAATGTGGAGTCTTCCATTTACTACTTCTGGTCTTAGTTCTTCATTTCAATCATGGAGGTACTGATACCTTTGTGGTTTGAAAATGACATAAGGCACTAATATATGGAGCCGTGTGTAGCTTATAAGCATGAAGGCTGCTGCATGCCTACAGTGCTTACTAAGAGCCACAGCCTCCAGGACCCTCAGGGAGGAGTAGGAGGCAGGGGCCTCTGCTGGGTTCCCAAACCTTCTCATTGCAGTGGGATCCAAGTTTAGAAAGGAGTTGGAATAGACTTGGGTTCAGATTCCACCGGCGTCATGCCATGTCCCACTTCCAGGAAAAGAAACGGGCTTGTTGGAAAAAGAAAACAGACTCAGAAGGCATCTTGGGCATCCAACAGTTCTTAGGAAACAGCATTTGGGCAAGCATCATTGAACCAGCAACACTTGGATCTGCTTTCCATTGACAGCTTCACAAACTCAGGATCGAGAGGCTGGGGACCCGGGGAGGCAACTTTCTGGGGACGATGCCAAACGCATCTTGCCCTGGGTGATAGTCTCTACTTCCTCCCTCCCATCCATGTCTGGCTTGCAAGGTGCCTCTAGTAAGTTCTGACATGTAGGACTCTACAGAGACCTCCAGGCTTCCTGAGGAAGGGGATGCAGAAGACCCTGGGCTGGAAGTTCAACAATCCGGCTTGAGCTCCAGCCACCCTGATTACTGGGTTTACCAAATGCCCATTATTCATGACTTTGTATTCCAGTTTCTTCTTAATTAATTTTTGAGACTGAACACCTTCCTATCAAGGAAGTACTTTGGGATCCTCAGTGGAATATGCTAGGATAAACTCCTTGGTATTTTAGAACCGGATGCTGAGATCGCAGATCATCAGCTATCACTTTGTTACTGTACAAAGGAGGAAACAGGCTCAGGAAGGTTTAGTGACTTGCCCAAGGCCACAAAGGTAGACGGCTCCAGCACTCTTCCACGGCGCCACCTACTGTACATCAGAGTTAGTTCTGAAGCTGAACATGAGTAGAAAAATCCTTCCTCTTTCTTGCTTGTTGGAATCCCATCACCCTTAGCTGCCTGAAAGAGAGGACACTACACAGCTCCTCAGAAAGCGCAGGCGAGGACAAGGGGTAAGGGGGAGCACTCACCCGCCCTGATAATTGAATCTTGGTGCGGAGAGACAGCCAGGTGCACAGCAATTGAGTTAAGTGGAAAATGCCATTTCCGTATTGTTAGAAGCCTACTCAGACCAAGGCCCTGATCATTTACTCCAAGCACCTGGTGGTCTCGTGCATCTGACCCCAGGTCCCAGCTGAGCCACAGGCCAGCTGGGATCAGCAGTGTGGGGCAGGGAAAGAAATTAATTTTTCAGTCCCCAGAGACTGCAGTTGGTAGCTCAGCAGCCAAGGATTATACAGACCTGTAGAGATAGAGCACAGGCCCTCTGGGAGAGTTATTGAACTCCCAAATGCCACCGGTGGCAATGGGGCGACATGGCGGGGCGGGGGTGGGGTGGGGGAGGCACTGCTGAAACGGACTTTATTGGCAATCCCATCACTACAACTTAATGGACATCTCTAGCTGGAGATTTTGCCTCTTGCTGATTCTCTTCCGAATATTTAATTTCAAACTCCTGCCCTCCACCTCCAAAGCATCAACCCCTAGAAAGTAGAAGCGCTGAGTTTCTTTCTTCTTTTTCCCCCTACCTGTTGTTTTGAGGCAAGAAATTGCTTTTCTGAAATGAATGGCCTTGCTCTGATTACAAGCATGAATCTTGTGGGTTCCTACTCCTTCTCACTTTCAAAGACCTTCAAAGGAGCACAGACCTCCCAGTTTCTTTTCTGAGCCCATGTAAAAGGGAGCAAGCCTTGGTCTACTTTCCCTCCAAGCCCACCTTTTCTAGTAGTTGGTAAATGAACAGCAGTTAGAAACACACCACAACAACGCCCAACCAGAAAGAGCCTGGAAAAATCTGTTTCCCAACACAAACTTGGTTCCAGCAGAGTCTTTTGTGAGTGTGAAGAAAATATGAATTATGGTTCCTGGCCGTGCAAAGTCCTCACTGAAAAGAAAAAAAAAAATAAGAAAGAAAGAAAATGCTACATCTGTTTCCATTTCACTTGCTCACATGTTGAAATACATGGATGAGGCATCCCTCTAAATTTACCAGGTCCTAAGCAATTAACAATAAAAAAAAAAAAGAGACTAAAACATGATGGCAACATTTTTGAAAAATGCAAAATGCTAAGATGTGCGTGTTAATGTGTTCATTCCTACCGTGCTGCATTCCTTTGCAATCTTGGTGCTAGAGGAAAAGTGGAGTCAGGCCTCAAAAAAGGAACAGGGCATCATTAGCGCAGTGAGATCCCTATCTCAGCCCGCAGCAATTACCATCCTGAGAAGCCTGCAGGCTGCCAGGCACTTTCATTACCAGGGGAGTAACGGGTCACTCACCTCTAGCCCCCATCTGGGGCTAAAACAAGCATTTTCTGCACTAAGGATTCCAGCTTCATTTAAATCTGTAATTGCCATGATTTCAGAATGTATGGAATATGGAGACTTCATGACTAAGAACTGTATTAGTCAATAAGTTTGTGACTTTTATGAATCATTAGCTCTCATTTCAGTCCTTTCCGACACTGGCCTGAACCAGTGTAACAGATTTCTTTTTTCCACCTGGGGGGATCAGTGCAATTTCCCTTCAAGACCACCTGTTCCAGGGATAATTAGTTTCTCCGGGTCACAGAGGTGGGATGAAATCGGTGAGCGCATACAGGAGTGTTATTCTTGCTTCCATACTAAAGGCAGTCAGTGCTAGGCACAAGAAGGAGTTTGCTAAAAATTCCTTACATTTATTGAAAGTTCTTAACTTTTCAAACTCTTTAACATCTAGTAGCTCAAGGCCCCTGAAGTAGGTAGGCAGGTGCCCTTTCCCCCAGACAGAGGGTCACAAACCACTAGCCCTTCTTTTAATTCTATAACCTGCCTCAAGTGAGTTCCTTCCACCAAAGAAACCCAGTATGGTGAGTCATTTGTTATGTCCCTTTGGGGATGTGGAGCCCAAATCCTGGCCTCGGTTTCTTCTACAGCCTCCTGAAGACCCAACACTCCTACTCTGGGCTAAATACATGACAGTCTGAATCTATGGCTGGTTTTTATCTGGATGATTCTTATCTTGTCAGGGCAAAGGTAAAGAAACACTTCCTCCAGACCTTACAAGGGATTAGACAGATTGCAGGAGAGGCATCTTGGTAGGGACAACAATTATGCCTGATGGTTTCTGATAAACTAGCCACAGGTACTACTTAGCAAGAACAGTACCCCCCTATCCCCTACCCACTGCAACACCTGAATCCAAAGGCGATGAGACAATGAAAAGTGTTCATAGAAGAGAAGAAAACTATCCATCTAGTATAATTAATGCATGCCATGCTGTGTGTGTGTGTGTGTGTGTGTGTGTGTGTGTGTGTGTGTGTGATATCAGAGCCTCACCATAAAAAAACTCAACGCATGATTTCAGGTACTAGGGAATTGGACATGGTCCCATCCTTCAGGAGTTTTTACGGAGTTAAAAAGTGGCTTAGAGATCAACAAAAGGCTATAGGAAAGTGCACTTGCTTCTGTGGTATTCATTCTCACTGCTGTTTCTGTCCATAAGGCTCCAATTTCCACAGGAGATGAATCCTGACTGGCACCTTCTTGGTATTTCCCCACATCTGACAGGGCAATTCTCTTCTCTGAGGGCATCAAACACACATTCCCTACCTACCTGCTCCTGGGGCTCTATCAGGGCCTGGCACCCACTCCTCCTACACAATCAGCATAACAACAGTGTTGTAGAGGAAACTACAAATAAATAAAAATAAGTGGTGTTGCTGTAGGGACCAGTCTCAGGAACATCCCTGGTGGAAATGAATGTAATTGTACCTTGATGACACCCAGGGACATAAAGAACCTCCAAAACTTCCAGGAAAAGGCAGAAGAATAATCAGGCACTGGGGCAATCAGGAAGTGGAAGAGTTAATGTCTTTTCTCCCCGTCTTCACTTAGGGAATTTGAATTCTTGATCAAGTGATTTGTCAGGATTGTTGTGTATTTACTGTAATTATAGAACATCAAATGTGCATTGACGTAATTACCATAAATATGTGTAAAGACATTATAACATGTAATTATGTCATATAATTCTTTAATAAAGCATGCAGAAGAAAAATTACTCTGCACATGCTCAGTGCACATCTTTTTCTTCCTATTTCTACTGAAGGTTTTATTTGCTCCCTCCCCCTCTTCAAAATTACAGGGACAGTTTTTCCCATTTAGGCTTAACTAGAGGAAAATGTGTGTGCAAGCTGGTACAAGTGAGCATGTACCACACACACACACGCACGCACACACACACACACACACACACACACAGGGAAAAAGGCATTTTCAAACCCCAGCAGAGGTGTCATGGCCCAGGTGTGAATAGCACATGGCCTTGCAGCCAGTGTTCCCGTTGCTGACTGGAGCACTGCCATCATCGTGGTGGGGAGGCAGCCCCTCCCCTCTCCCTCTGCCCTTGCACAGGGTGGACATGTCAAGGAAAAGGCCACATGGTTTGGTGGCATGCAGAACCCCTAAGAGAGGGATGCTTGGGGAAACGTTGACACTATTCTGAACCTAGGGAACTTTTCTAAAGATTTGAACAAGAAGCAAAATCCCTGGGTGAAATGTTTAAGTAGAGTCTGGACTTGTCAGACTGTCACTGGAAGACTAGAACAGGTTTAAGTTCCTTTCCAGCTCTCAGTGGGTCAATTAGATGTGGGGTCTGTGTTCAGATCTATACTTTCCATATTCCTCCCTTTTATCCTGAGGGTCTTTTGGAAGCAGTGTCTTCCTGAAGTTCAGGGTTCTGAAGACAAAATAGCTTGAAGTATTCTGTTCCTAGAATTCAGAGTTAAACTAAATGGGAAAGAATGCTTTAACCGTGGGGAAAGTCTTCCCAACAATGATATCAAAATAGAAATCATAAAGCAAAAAGAATGATAGATTTGACGATGCCAAAATGTACAATGCCTCTACATCAACCCCTCCCCAAAACATTAACAACAAAAACACCATAAATATAGTAAAAAGTAGACAAAAGACCAAGGAAATATTTGCAACTTATATGATAGAGGGGATTATATTATTAATGTATTTAAAAAAAGCTCTGATCAATCATTAAGAAAAACATCTGAATAGAAAAAAATTGGCAACAATGGATAGAGAAATCACAAAATAAGTACGAGTGACTAAAAAGCACACACAAAAAAATCCAACCTAGTTTGTACTCAAGAGGGAGATACTATTTTTCACTTACCAACTGGTAGTTATTCTAACAACTTATAATACCCAGTGTTGGTGAAGGGTTGAAGTTACGGGAGTAGAGATTGGCTTAACTTTCTTGGGGCCGATTTGGCACTGAATATCTAAAACCCTGAAAAGGAGCATTTTCTTGGATCTATTAATTCTTCTTACAGGATTTTACCCTAAGGAATTAAAAAATGTAGTCAAAGATTTAGGCCAAAGTTTCCCGACACCACATTATTTATAATAGTGAAAGGAAAAAAATCCTTGGAAACAGCCCCATGTCCAAAAAAGGAGAATTGGTGAAATGAAGTCTGGTAGAGTCATAACCCCTAGAATACCATTCAGTCATTAAAAACAATAGATGAGTGTTTAATGACACAAATAGATACACGATTAGGTGAAAAATTAAATTATAAACAAGTATATAAAGATACAATTTATAGATATAAAAGTTGGGAGGCATTTACATAAGATATTATTATTACCAGTCATCTCTTAGTTAGTGTTGTAGTAAGGGTATTTAATCCCTCTCCCTCTCTCTTTCCCTCTCTCCCTCCCTTTCTTCCTTCCTTTTTAAAAAATCAGAATAGTCCAGAATCCTAAATATTTGGGTTACTTTTAAAGTGCACTAAGTGGTAGAGCACCTGGGTGGCTCAGTCTATTGGTTATCCAACCTCGGCTCAGCTCATGATCTCATGACTCATGAGTTCGAGCCCCAAGTTGGGCTCTGTGCTGATAGCTCAGAGCCTGGAGCCTGCTTCGGAGTCTGTCTCCCTCTCTCTCTGCTCCTCCCCCACTCGTGCTCTGTCTCTGTCTCTGTCTCTCTCTGTCTCTCTCAAAAATAAGTTAACATTAAAAAAAATAAAGTGCATTAAGTGGTGTAAGCCCACATGCACATGCATGGCTGAGTGCAGAAACATACACAAACTTTGGTTTAATGCCTCCATTGCATACCAAAGGCTACGCTCTTCTCTCTGCCTCTGGCTCCCAATCACTCATTTCAGAAACACTCATGGCCAGGGCTAAGTTCTTGAAGAACCACCAGGAATGGAAGGGTAGATGCCCAGGGTATTCTGGCCTATGTGCAGTGAGAAAGATTCATAGCAAGTAAATACCAGAACCAGAATGAGAAGTCAAGATGGCGGATCAGGAGCAAGCCTGTTCAGTAAGGTCCTTGAACTCAGGACTCATATGATGAACTTTTCATCTGAAGCCACAGGAGAACCCTAAGTTGGGTGAACTTAGAGTTGATTCTAGTAGGATGCAGAGTCCAGAATGAAAGAGGGAGGTGGAAGTAAGTTATTAAGCTGAAAAGCCAGTAGCTGAGGTCAAATACTGAAGTATTCCTGATGAGTTTCTGTCTGTCTCATTTTGTACACATGTAGAGCAATGTATTGAGTCAGGCAACAGTGAGCCATGGAGATGAACAGGAAGCACTGCATAAGGGATAAGAGGAGAGCCACCTGTGAGAACTACCTGAAATAGGGGTTGTTCATGGCTTGACCTTTATTTATTTATTTTTTAATGTTGATATTTATTTTTGAGACAGAGAGAGACAGAGCATGAGTGGGGGAGGGGCAAGAGAGATGGAGACACAGAATCCAAAGCAGGCTCCAGGCTCCAAGCTGTCAGCACAGAGCCCAATGCAGGGCTCGAACTCGTCAACCTCGAGATCATGACCTGAGCCGAAGTCGGACACTCAATCAACTGAGCCACCCAGGTGCCCCTTTGGCTTGACTTTTAGATGCCCCATGGTGCCTGGTGCCTGGTGCATAGGCCATGTGTAATGGACTAAGGATGGGGCAAGCTCTTTGTTGTTATCCCAACCATCTCTGTCACCATTTTCTAGGGCGCGGGGCCCGTAAGGTAGAATCCTTTGAGGTGACCAGGGCTGGAACATTTTGTTCTGCAATTATAACTAAGGAGGGGTCCTCTCCAGTAAGAAGGTGCAGCTTCAACTGCACCAACAATACAGCTGGTCAAAGCAGGACGGTGTGGGTGCAGAAATGGTGAAAGAACAGTCAAGATTCCTGCATGTCTTATCAAGTTCCTTTCTCAGAGGCTGGGCAGCAAAACAGTAAGGCATCAAAGGAGTTGAACTGCTTTTAGCACCGCTGCTCAAGAAGAGAATTAGTCAGGCTATAATGAATGACCACTTAGTTTAAGGCTTATCATCAATCTCAGAACAAGAATTTTCTTCTTCTGTTCTCATTTTGGTAAATGTAGCAATAAGGGGCATACAAAATACACCCTCACAGGCAAATGTTTAGTTCCAGAATCCTTGGAGAATGCATAGTATTATGCTCACATTCAATAATATTCACCCTGTGATTCAGATTTCAAAGTATGTCATCAACTGTACCCCATTCATCTTCTTGATATCCTTAGAAAGCGAGATAGAAATTATTACACTCATTTTAGATGTGAAAAATGGAGACATAGAGAAGATAACTGGAGCCTTAAAATTGCATGTTAAATAAATAGCAGAGCTATATGGAGAGGTCTTCTCTTTGGCCCTCTGGTTCACAGCTCCATCTAGAAGTCGGCATTGCATGGGTATCCCCATGACCCCCAAACACTTAAAAAGGAAAACAAACTCCAAAATGTCATAGGCCAACTCATTTCTACTTTCAACAAGTAAGCTTTTTGTCTTATACTGAGAACAGCCCAGCCTATGAGGCAAAACAAGGCAGCACCTACCAGGGAACCCTATCATCTGGCCATCACACACACACCCTGGAGCCCGCACCCCGGGACAAAGTCAGGGGTGGGAAATCCAAGTAGTGTATGATTCAGAGCCAGTAATTTGTCAAGTGTTGAGCTTGTAACACTGAAGATGCTTACGAATATTCATTTGAAAGGAGTCTGGCTAATCAGGCTGAGATCTCACTAGTTTCCATTAGTGCAGCTGGAGCTTAAACACTCCACGGGGGATCAGTTCAAACCAAAGGCAGCAGAGGAAGCACCGAGAGGCACCCAGGTGCAGCGGGCCCTCACTGTTGCAGGTGAGGTAAGCCTTGGGGTCTGCTTAGCAGAAGAGTTTGAGCTAGCATAGAACTGGAATAACAGCTTGGCACACTAGCCCTGGGAGTATGTATGAAGATTGTATAGTAGCCAAGGTTAAAGAGAATATTGTTAAGACCCACCTCAGCCATATGTGATATCAAAGTCAAAATTTTAAACTCCACTCTTTTTGGCATGGCATTCGAGGCCCACTTGGCCTCCATCTGGCCTTATCTCCTACCATGTCCCTCCCTCCCTATACTTTAAGTTCTGATCCTATCAGTTAAGCATCCTTTCCTTGAACACATCCTACACTCTGCCTCCTTACCTTCTTTAACTCCTTTGTTCTTGCAGTTTCCTTCCCCATCTTTTTTTTTTAAAACTGTGCTAGAATACTCATGACATAAAAACGTGCCATCTTAACCATTTTTAAGAGTACAGTTTAGTATTTTTTTAATGTTTATTTATTTTTGAGACAAAGAGAGAGACAGAGTGCAAGCAGCGGAGGGACAGACAGAGGGAGACACAGAATCTGAAGTAGGCTCCAGGCTCCGAGCTGTCAGCCCAGAGCCTGACCCGGGGCTCGAACTCACAAACTGCGAGATCATGACCTGAGCCAAAGTCGGACACCCAACCGACTGAGCCACTCAGGCGCCCCAAGAGTACAGTTCAGTATTAAGTACATTCACACTGATATGTGATTGATCTCCAGAACTTACGTCATCTTGTGGAAACTGAAACTATATCCACTAAACAACTCTCTATTCCCCCCAGCCCCTGGCTGGCAACCACTTTTCTACTCCCTGTCTTTAAGAATCTCACTACTTTAGGTGCCTCATATCGGTGGAATTATACACTATGCATCCATTCTGTGACTGGCATAATGTCCCTAAGGTTCATCCATGTTGTAACATGGTTAAGAATTTCCTCCCTTTTTCATGCTGAACACTATTCCATGGTGTGTATATACTGCATTCTGTTTATCCATTTCTATCTTTTTCACCCTCTCAAAATCTTACTCTGTCTACAAAGCTTAAAACCCTTCAAAGCTTACCTACCTGCTGAAACTTTTTTCAAGACCCTTGTGTACAGCTAGTCATTCACAAAGCTCTATTGAGCATCTGCTGTGCACCAGGTCCTGTGCTGGCAACAGGAACAGAGTGGTGAGTAGCCAGAGTCTTCCCTCCTAGTCTGTCTAAGCTCAGCTTCCCGGCACTTTCTCAGGAATGACTCCAAGACAGCCCTCACTGGCTCTATTCATGACACACCATGCTGCCTTGGGCTCTACTGGACGGTTTTCACATAGGCTACCTCCCTTGTAAGGTCCGGAGAACCTGGGCCACATCTTCTCTCACCGCCCCCAGTACCTAGCACAACATACCCAACATTAAGAAATAATGAATAGATATTTGTTCAAATAGAGCTAAATTTGGAATGCAAGGCTCCGGCTTCGGCTTCTTGACTTCTAAGTGACCGATGAGTAACACAACTAGCTAGAAGGCAGTGCTTGCCTCGTTGCCAGAGCCGTTTCCTGATCTGCGTGCCCAGTCACAAGCTGAGATTCCAAGCCCCCGATGGTAGAGTGGGGGACATTATAAAAGTATCTTACCTTAGCCTGCTGATGTCAGCATGTGCAGAAGGAGACATCTAATTTGCTCTGTGACAGCTAATAATAGTAGCAGCTAAGGTGTGTTGGGCTCTTTCCATGTGCCAGGTTTTTTAAGTGCTTTCTACAGACTAACTGAATCCTTACAACAAACCCAAGAGATAGGTTTCATCTGGGATAAACAAATATCTATTATTCTCTCCATTTTACAGATAATGAAACTGAGGCACAGAGAGGCTAAATAAATACCTTACCCTGCATCCATAAGGGAAATTAGGTGATATCAGATTTTCCAGAAACTTGCCCGCAAACCTAGCCAGGCAAAACGCTTCATGCTCTGCTGTTCTGATATGAACATCTTGCTTTGGCAAGATTTGATGTAGATTACATTTAGCAGAACCTGTTAGAGAATCTCTTTAAAACATGAAAAGGAGGCCTCTCTGATGTCAGGGACCTGTTTTGCATTCGGGCTCCATCAGTGTTGTGCAGCCCATCTGGATTCTGAATCTCCTTAGGTCCGAGGCATGCCGACTTGATTAAAAAGAGATAGCAAGAACTAAGAACTTCTCTTGACAGAGAGGTGTGGAGTGGACACGGTGGGCAGGGGAAATGAAAAGAAATGGAGAGAAAATTGTTTCAGTTGCCATTTATAATAACCTAGACCCAATCTTTCACTTTAGTAATAAGATCTTAGGAGCAGTTTGTTAGGATTTGACCAGTGTACTGGCTGGTTCGGGGAAGGGAAGGGCACTAACAGTGATTCTCTGTCCTTCTCCCACCAACCCTGAGTTTATCTCTTCTGCTTGCTTGGCTAAAGAGCAAGTGAGTGAAGCTGAGAATGGGTGCCTGGGGCGCAGGAGGGAAAGACAGAACTCAGGGGGCTACAGGAAGCAAACAGAATGGCCTTAGAGGGAGGGGTGGGGCTCAGGCAGTGAGAAGCAATGGGAGGAAGGAACGTCACAGAGACGGTTATTGCTCAGAGACCAAGGAGAGACTGGTTTGACTAGAATGGACAGTTTAAGCGGGAGATACAGTTGGCAACCTGGGCTTTCTCTTAGAACCCAGGGACCATGGTGGAAAACTGAAAAGGAGGGCAAGACAGAGTTTTTGGAAGATGAATTCGGTAGCAGTGTGTCAGGCTGAAAGGAGGACAGAGAGCAAGACCACAAGAAGATGGTGGTGGTCGGTTTTAGGTGTCAGTAAGGCTAGGCTGCAGAATCCAGTCATTCATTCAAACACTGGTGTTGCTCTGAAGGTATTCTGTAATTGGAATTAATGTCCGCAGTCACTTGACTTTGAGAAAAGGAGATCATCTCAGATCATCTGAGTGGGTCTGATTCAATCAGGTGAATTTTCCCGAAAGGAAAATTCCCACCTGTGGATTGCAGCGTCAGCCCCTGCCAGAGAGTTTCTGACCTGCCCTTCCTGATGGCCTGCACTGTGGATTGTGGGTTTGCCTAGCTGGCCGCTGCAATCTCGTAAGCTGGCTCCTTGCAACAACCCCTACTATGTATTTCCTACTGGATCTGTCTCCCTGGTTGAACCCTGAACGACACAGCAGCAGAACACTTGTCTGGTTTGGACTAGGGAAAGGAAACTGGCCCAGACTTGAGATGGGAGAGGGAAAAGCAAAGACCAAGAGGACTTGGGATGATGGCCTGTGGGTGTGGGGTGAGAGAAGCGCCTGGGGAAGCGGAGCAGCGGTGACCAGGGGACACAGGGAGCAAACCTGGGTTCCTGCCCTCTAGTTTCTACTAGTCACACAAGTAACGCAATCTCTCCAGGTCTCTGAAAAACATCAGCTTGAATTCATACCTCCAAGATGTCTTCCAGCTCTAACATTCTATGATTCTATGTCCTAATCAATTCTCTACAAGAAGATCTCATCTTTGATCACAAATGAGACTTTCTTCTAAATGGAGTATATTTTCTTGCCCCCAGAATAGCAATTCAGAGATTACAGGGTAAGTACTTCTCTACCTAAGTGTCCAAGACTTAAAGGAAGGGACCAAGGTAAGACTTTATGGGATACCCACACAGCAACGTGGGTTGATTAGCTGGTACAGGTGCTGTAAGTACAGCCATACCAAATATAGGATAGAGGACTCCGTCAATAGTCATAGCAATTAATATGTATTGAGGGCTTACTTACCATGTACCAGAGACTGTTCTAAGTGCTTAAATAGGCATTAACTCTTCTAAACTTCACAGTAACTCTAGAATATACCCAATCCACAGACGAGAAATTGAGGTTTCAAAAGGCAGAATCGCTTAACTTCTCTAAGGTCACACAGCTAGTAGGAGTGGAGGAGATGGGAGTTTGAGCCTAGACTAGAGCTCCCCCTCTTAAGTAGCACACTGACCTTTTATTGCCAGGGTAGACCTACTGGGATTTAGTATTGGGAAGCTATTTGCAGCAAAAGGCAGCACTGGGAATCTCCTGACATGATACAGACAACATGGAGAATTAAATGAGCAAAGGCCTATCCTCAAATTCCTGCCACCCCAATACACAAAACTTGCCAAATGTGGGTGAGTCCCTCTATGCCACCCTCCTCTCAGTGCATGCCAGGGGCCACTGCACACACTCATGTTCTTCACCGTCTGCTTCAACTGGAACACATTTCAGGTGTTCCAAAAATGGCTGCATGATTTTTTGGTTGGAGAGGAGGGCCCTGAAACTGGTAAGGAGGCTTCCTACAGCTTCTGAAGCTGCATTTGCTGCAGTTGGCAGCAATTTCTGTTTCACAGCGAAAGCCACGCAGGGAGGGTTGGCTTTCCCTCAAAGTGTGCAGGGGGCTTTCACTTTGGCGAGGATGAGCAGTGGTGAGGGTGCTGCAAGCCTACATCCATCCACCTGCAGCTGCTGAGTATTTCCCATTCCTTTTAATGACCCGTATGCCATCAAGGGACCATTCATTCAACCAACATTCAGAAACACAGACTGTCTGTAACGGCTGCTGGTTGCCACAGCAGACACTGAAGGCAGGTCCTGCCCCTCAGGAGTTCCTGGCATCCAGCTCAAAAAGGGAAAAATGCCACCTGGGTGATGGTATCTGGTTGAAGTCCTAGGGAGATGTTTGTCCTGCAAGTCCAACAGTGGGCCACAGGGACGGGGAGACTGTGTCCCCCTGGATTTCCAGTAAAGTAACTGTCAAACATTTCTCCAATGCACTCTGTCCTCCTTGTGGCACCTCTCCCTGGCACCTGATCCAGGCTTTTATCATCTCTGTTTGGTCTCCTGGCTTCTACTCCTTTCCCATCAAACTCTTCATCCTGGCCACCAAAACGATGCATTTAAGAAAGACCCTGACCCCACCAGATCCTTTCCCTGTTTGCACAGAGATACTCTCCAGTCTCACCTCCCACCTCAGCATGTGCAACACTTTCACCTCCAGCAACTCCAAACTGCTGCTTTCTCTACCCTGTTCTTTGGTCACATAATGCCCCCTGCCTTTTGCTTAACTCCAATTCTCAATTATAGACTCAGCTCAGGCGTCATCTCCTCCAGGAAGCCTTACTGGATTATAAAATAGGACACTAATAGCACTAACCCCATTCCCCTCCTCCTTCCCTAGCTAGGTGAGACTTCTGTGACTCATATAATGCTCCCTCTCTGCAGAAAACGGCTCTGTGGGGCCACTTACTTGTACTGTAATGATCAACTTCTATGTTTACCTCTTCCACTGGACCTCAGCTCAGTGAAGACAGGGACTGTCTGACCTCTGAACTTAGTTCGGGACCTAGCACTGATTATGAAGTTAAGAGGAGTCAGAAGGCACTAGCAAAGGCAGAACGACCAGCAGGCCATAGGAAACTTGGGACTCTGACACTGCCTTGGTCACTTCTCCAAGCCTAAATCGCATGCCTCAGTTTCCCCACTGGGAGAGTGTGGGGGATGGTGATGAGGAAGCAAGATGAATCTAAGTTACTCTGGAGGCAGCAGCTTCCATTCATTAGCATTTGTAAAGGGCTCTGAGTGCCGCAGATGGAAGCTGCTCAGGCAGGCAGCTTGTTAGGACTAAAAATAGAGTTGTGTAGCACCTTCTCCACAGAGAGCTCAGGAAAGGGTGGAAGGGGTGAGAAAATAGGTAGCCAGGGGTGGAAAAAGCTGACCAGGTCCTCGAGGGAAGTTACAAATCACAGTGAACTGCCATGGGAGATCCTGTGGCCACCGCTGAGCGCCCCTCTCAACCTGACCCCCCTGCACGCACCATCTGTTAGAGAAGGTCAGGGGCAGGTGGCCTGCCGTGCCCGGAGGCAGGGGACAGACTGTGGCCTTTTCACGGTCTGAGGACGGGACTACTGTCCCCAGACGAGCTGTCTTCACAGCAACGACGGGCAGCGCGGCAGGGCCCACACCCCGGGCGGGTGGGCAGGTAGCACAGCGACAGGGGGAGGCAGGCAGGGGCCCCCGCGGTGTCTGAGGCCGCGGCGCCGGGGGTGTTTAGCCGGGCGGGGGCAGACAGCGGGGCTGGGGGCGGGACCGGGAAGAACCGCGGGGGGGAGGGGGGAGAGGGCCCACGTCCTCCTGTGACTCAGGTCTGACTCAGGGCCATTTCTGAAACAGCCTGGGGGGGGGGGGGGGGGGGAAGGTGTTTTTTCAAAATGACAAAACAGCTCCTTGCTCAGGGCAGCCCTGGAAGAGCTGCGGGCGGATGGGAATCACCCCGGGTCTCCCTCCAGCAAGGCGCTCGGCTGCCCACCCACGGGCAGCGGCGGCGGCGGCGGCGGCGATGGGACCCTCGCCTCGCCGCCCTTTCCACCTGCCGCTGCCCGGGAGGCTGGCGGGGCGCGGGGCGACGGTCTCTCCAGAGCGAGGTGGAGCGCGCCGCCACCCCCGGCCGCGCCGAGAAGGAGCCTCGGGGAAGAGCTAAAAAAAGGGAAGGCGCTGCTGCGGGTGCCGCCGCCCGCCGGGGAAGGAATTCCCTCCGCCCGGGCGCACACGCGGCCCCCCGCCCCCGCCCCATCCTGCTCAGAAAAGATCGGATTTTGCCGGAGAGTAGGAGGCAAAGGAAGCCTCATTTCTAGCCACCGCCACCTTCCCCTCCCCGCCCGGATCCCCGGGAAAAGGGGAGAGGATTCCCGCCCCCCCCCCCCCCCCGCCCCCCCGGATCTGGTGGGCGCAACATTGGGCCCTGGGGGAAGGAGGAGGAGGCTGATAACGGGGACCCGGGCGGCCGCGGCGCCCGGGGTGGCCTCCTGGGCTCGGACCTGGGGTGGGGGCGCACCCCTGACTCTCCCGGCGCGCCGCGAATTCCGAGCCGCAGCCGCGCACCGCCTGCCGTCCGGCTCCTTCCTCTCCCGAACTGAGGGCAGCGGCTCAGCGCCCGTCGCCGCCCGGAGCCGGAGAGGAGCCCCGTGAAATCAGGAAAACAGTTACTTCACTGATCTCAAGTCCTACTTTGCGGAGCGGGGTCGTAAGCCGTCCTGCTTGTCTCGCACTCACGCTGTCGTCTCCGTTCGACAAAAGGTGAACCGGGAGCCTCAGAAAACGTAATTGATTGTCCCGTTTAGCTAATCCGGGTAACAAACAGGGCCTCAGACACAAATCTTTGATCCTGTTTCGGGATCAGATCCTTCCATCTGATTCCTAGGGCTGGGCCCTATTCTTTGGGGGTTTTCCGTCCATTGAACATGTTGGGGATGCTTATCATGTAGGAGCAAGATGCTGAGGACAGAAGGATGAACAAGAGTCACTCTATGACCTCAAGGAACTCACAGTTGAGTGAGAAAAGAAGAAAACAAAATTATAGATTAAAATTCAGTGTAAACCACACTGTTCTAAACACGGAAACAGTTTCAGTAACTTGCTCAGGTGTCAGGACTGTGGTGGCACGGTCAGGATTTGAACCCAGACAGTCTGACTCCAGAGCCCACCCACACATAACCACTACCCTACACTGCCCCCTTTTCCCTTAACTATATAGCCTTAAGTGAGGGGGAGGGAGAAAGCAGATCACAAAACAGTATTAGTATGCTCCCAATTAGAAGACAGATAAACGCTCAGGAAAAAAAGAAGGAGAAGGAGGAGAAGAAGGAGAAGAAGGAGAAGAGGGAGGAGGGGGAGGGGGAGGAGGAGGAGGAGGAGGGGGAGGAGGAGAAGGAGAAGGAGAAGGAGGAGAAGGGCAATAAATGTTATTAAAGTATAGCTTGAATGCAAAGCTTCCAAAAGATGGTGTGGCTTGAGTTTGCCCTAATGGAAGAGGAGTTGTTAGTCCAGTGGGAAGAATGGGAAGGGCACCCCAAGGGAGAGAACTGGGTACCCCAAGGCTGCAAAGTCATGGCAAGAGGCCAGAGCCCAGCAAGGAAGTCTGTGTGCCAGGAGCAAAGAGGGCGAAAGAGTGGGAGATGAGGCCTCAAGTCACATTTCTTGGGAAGCCCCTCAGAGAATTCCAAATCCTGAATAATGTCCTAGGACCTTTCTGGAGGGGTCAGTTCCCTTGGGGATCTAAGGCAAGCAGCCTAGGAGTGGGCTGAAATTCCTGAAGGTTATTATTGTGTTATAAATCTTTTTCTGTCTTTGCCAGTGAAAGGGCTGCATGTAGGACATTAGACTTTGTCAACGTATTTGGGTCAGAAAATGCCCAAGTGCTGGGTGGAAATCACTGAGGATGGGCTGTTCCCATGCACATTTTCATTAATCTGGCCCTGGTGTCATAACTCAGTTTTACTTTTGCTCAGATCCGAGCCTGCAAAGACATTCCATCAATAACCCCCACTTGCGCCATGCTGCCCATCTCTGTGAGGTCCCTGGGCACACCAGTTCCAATATCAGCCTTGGCTTATTAAAGCACTAGATTTTAGGTTGTATGGCAGGTCTTGTCCTCCATATCCATCCCAGGCCTCCCAAAGCGCCCTGGTCCCCCTTTTGCTGCTGGACAACTCTGGACAAAGGCCAGTTCGCTGCTCCCCCCACTCCTGGCCCCAGCTCTCTCAGACACATCCTGACCCCAAGAGCTGCAGCATTCAGGGCTCAGGATGCAGAGATGCAGCTTTTCCACAGATTCTGAGTTCCAGGCTGGAAATAGAGGGGCCTCTGCTTACGTCATTGCATGAAATTCACCATCTGCCACTTGAACAAGAGAGACTCAGGGATGTTTAATGTGAAAACATGGCTCTTACTTGGGCAACTGACTATACTTCAGAGTGAGGACCACAGCTGGCATGTTAACCCTGGGACCTGGTTTACTCATATTAGGGATCTGACCTAATATTGGTCTAGTATGTGGTGAATAGTAATAGCTCTCCTCTCTTGAAACAGCTAGCCCTGTGCACACACAGACCACAGAGAGCAGGACCCAGCCCAGCCTGGCCCCATCAGGGGTTGATCTGGCTGCTTGACAGGTGGCTGGGGGCACAGCCAAAGGAGCAGGGAGAGGGGAAGTGACTGTCCCTGCTGTCAGCACCGCCCCCCCCCCCCCATCAGCCTTCCTTCTCTTCCTTTACCTGCCTCTAGGTGAATGGAAAGGCAAATGGACTGTGAGGAGCTCTTGTGATAATCTTCAAAACTCTCAAGTGTCTATTTTACTACTGCTGGAGAAAGGAAAGCCACACCCTGGTTTCCCCTTCTTCCTGACTTATTAATGAGCAGTAACGGTGTTTGGGGTGGTCTCCTTACTGTAATTTTTGGTAGCTTAGATTTGTTCACCTGCCTCCAAGACTCCAGGGAGACTGGAAAGAGCTGCCTTCTGGTGGGGGTGGCTGTTTTATGTGCTGCCGTCTAGGGATCCCTGGACAGAGGTAGCGGTGGAAGAATTGGGTTTTACTCTTCTCCCAATTTCCCACAGCACTCAGCCCAGAATCTTGTACACAAACTCCCGTGAACTCCAAACCCATCTGTACAACAGCCTACCTGACATCTCCACCAAGATATCTAATAGCAAAAACTCAGCATGTCCAAAAAACTCCTCATCTCTGCCTTCAGCCACCATTACCTGGAGACCTGCTCTTCCCCATCTCAGTTAATGACATCCTTTTAGTGGCTCATGTCAAAAATCCTGGTGTCATGATTCTCCTTTCTCTCACCCCTACATTGAATCCATCAGGAAATCCTCTCCCATTGCTGCCTCTACTCCACTCCAGCCATATCAGCTTCCTTGTAGGTCCTAGGTCTTCAAACACACCGGTCACTCTTGCCTTGTGGCCTTTTGCACTGGCTGATCCCTCTGCCTGGTTTTTGTGCCCTCTTGGCATCCTCTTTGCTTCAATGTCCCTTTCTCAATGAAGCCCATCCTGCCACTTTATTTAGATGGAAAACCTCCCCCAGGCCAGCATCTCCAATCTCCCTTGTTCTGCTCAAATTGTTTTCACATTGGACTTACTTCCAGAAAGCTATATAATATGGTTATGTAGATTTTTCAGTATATGTCTCTATGTTTATTTTTTAGTATATGTCTTCCCTAACAGAAAGTAAGCTCCACAATTCTCAGAGCTTTGCCTGTTTTGTTCACTGATGCATCCCTAGGAGTTAAAACAATGTTAAGTGTTTAGGGAATGAATAAACATGTATTGGTTTGAGGTAAAGGTGTTCACAGGCCCACTCATTTCCCTAGGAGGCCATGCCCCTCCAGTTAGTCTGGCCTCCTTGCAGCTTGTGCTAGGAGATAAGGAGCTGTGGGTCTGCTGGATACGCAGGAAGAGGGCATGAAATTGAATGGGGTCAAGAGAATGAAAAGACAAGTCACAGGCTGGGAGACAATCATTGCAAAAGATATAGCTGATACATGACTGCTATCCAAAATATACAAAGAACTCTTAAAGCTCCACCATAAGAAAACAAACAACCCAATTTAAAAGTGGGCAAAAGTCCTGAACAGACAGGCCACCAAAAAAGATATACTTATGGCAAATTTAAAAAAAGGGGGAGCATATGAAAAGATGATCAACACCGTATCATTACAAAACTGCAAACTAAAACAACAATGGGATACCACCACATGTCAATGAGAATGGCCAAAGTCTAGAACACTGACAATATCAAATGCTGGTGGGGAGGTAGTGCAATAGGAACTCTTATTCATCACTTGTGGGAATGCAAAATGGTACAGCCGCTTTGGAAGACAGTGTAACTTTTCCATATAATTCAATCATTGTGCTCACTGGTATTTACCCAAAAGAGCTGAAAACTTATGTCCACACAGAAACCTGTACACAGATATTTATAACAGCTGTATTCATAACTGCCAAAACTTGGAAGCAACCAAGATGTCCTTCAGTAGGTGAATATATAAATAAACTGTATTACATCCAGACAATGGGATATTATTTCAGTGCTAAAAAGAAATGAGCTATGAAGTCATGAAAAGACACAGAGGAACCTCAAGTGCCTATTACTGAATGAAAGAAGCTAATCTGAAAAGGCTACATACTGTATGAGTCCAACAATATGACATTCTGGAAAAGGCAAAACTACGGAGACAGCTAAAAAGATGACTGGTTGCCAGGGGGAAGAGAGATGAATAAGTGGAGCTTAGAGGATATTTAGGGTAGTGAAACTCTTCTGTATGATCTTGTAATGATGGATATGTGTCATTATACATCTGTCCAGGCCCACAGAATGTACAACACCAAGAGTGAATCCCAATGTAAACTATGGACTCTGGGTAGTAACGATGTCTCAGCACAGATTCACTGATTGCAATGAATGTAACATTCTGGTTCAGGATGTTGATAGTGGGGGAAAAGGTATAGGTGAACTTCTTGTACTTTCCACTCGCTGTTGCTGTGGACCCAAAACTATTCTAAAAAACAAAGCCTGCAGAAAATATTGAATGGGCCACAGGTCTTTCCAAGCAGTAGATTAACAGACTCTGAATGGCTACTTCTCACCTGTCCAAAAAAGCCCCTGGTCACTGCCAGAGAAGGAGCTTTGTTCTAGAACCACCCTCATCTCAAAAATCTTGACATCAAGATGGCCCTAGATGGGGGGGGGGGGGGGGGGGGGGGGGGGGGAGGACACTCAGGAAGATGCTCTGCAGATGCCCTGGACTTGTTCCTTTCCTGCTCCACTAGAGAATGCGGACAGGGACATACAAGAAAGACTTTTTGTGGCTGCTCTTGCACCCCCAGTTCCAAAGTCCCAGGAGAAGCAGGAACCTTTAATCCCCTGAAATGCTGCTGGGTCATGGGGGTAAGGGATGGAGAAACAGAAAAGCAAGAGTAGCTGGGACAGATGACTCCAGAAGCAGGAATGGAAGTCTGGCCTCTGTCTGGAAGCTGAGGTCACACAAGCCACTGGATTTCTCTCCTTTCTTGCCCCTCCGATATTTACCAGATCAGATCTTGTAGCCGAGCACTTCTGCCTGAAGGACAATTAACATCCAGGCCTGGGCCCACATTTTGTCATCCCCATCTCTGTCCTAGGAAACGTATTTTCACTCTTGCCTCTTATGGATACTGAAGGATCAGAAAAGGCCTCTCTAGAATAATAATAGTCACCACACATTTAGCACCAAGAGATTTACATATATTATCTCATTTAGTCCTTGTACCATTCTTTTTAAATAACCAATTCCAGTAATTGAAGTTCATCTTTATATTTACAAACATGAAGTCAGGAAATACAGTCCTTGTACCATTCTTATAATATAGGTACTATAATGTATGAAATCAAACTACTTGCCAAAGGTAACACAGCTAGAAAATGGTAGAGTCAGGATTTGAACCTGAGTCTAACTCAAAAGCTACCATCTACTGCCAGTAGAGTTAAGCAATGTGAACTACACAAAAGCCCCCCCAGGGAAGGTCATGACTGGGGGCTGAAATCCAGCCCGTGCTCCCCTTGCCAAACCAGGCCTCCTGAACTAGGGATGAATCAGGCCAAAAGGGGGGACTCCTTTCTGTAGTTCCTACAAAGGTGTTGAGTGTGTTGACCACAGCCTGCATATTTGTAAGGAGCGGGTGAAGCCTACTCCCTCCAGACAGGCCAGGGCCACATGTGTTTTCCATTAGGACAGGGAAAACGGAAAGAAGTCAAAAGCCTTTTTCTAAGTACATTGGAAAACAGGCAGAAAAGTATTATTTCTGTTGCTATGAAGGAAGGCAGTGCCTCCAAACACTTTCAGTCACCCTGACCATATATACCCGACAGCTACTTTGATTTCCTGGTCCAGACTGGCTCCAAACCCTGATTCCCGACTTCCAAATTCTTTTTACTAGAGTAAGGAAAGATTAGACACTTTAGAAAGGGGAGAATTCCTACAGACCACATTAAACTATAGCTTAAATTGAGCAAGTTTTCACCAAAATCATTCTTCCCTGGATGGGTATGAAGAGAAAGGGCCAGGAAAATCTTCCAAAGCTGGTACAGTTACCAGAGAGGCCATACCTCGATTGTTCTTCTTAAACCCTCTGCAGTCCTAGTTATGTTTTTTTTTCCCCTCTTCTTGTCATTGTCAGCCATGGAGGAAAGGATGAAAAGATGTTGTAGGACACAACTTCACATTTTTCCATACAATCTCACCAATGCAGCATTTAAAGTAACCCTGCAGACAGAGCTGCAGATTATTTGATATACTTAATATATTATTTATTTTTAATATATATATAAATTTTATTGAGAAAGTAATACTGTCCTTAACACACTGATACTCATTAAAAAAAAATTTTTTTTTTAATGTTTACTTTTGAAAGAGAGAGAGCGCGCGCACGTGCACGGGGGGAGAGGCAGAGAGAGAGGGAGACACAGAATCCGAAGCAGGCTCCAGGCTCTGAGCTGTCAGCACAGAGCCTGACACGGGGCTCGAACCCACACACTGTGAGAGATCATGACCTGGGCGGAAGCTGGACACTTAACCGACTGAGCCAACCAGGTGCTCCCACACTGATACTCATTTTAACTCTTCAAGGATGAGTTCACCTGCAGCCTGAGGGATGCACGTGGAATGCAGAAGGGCAGTCCCAGATCTTGACTTTGAGGGTGTCGGGGAAGGGAGGGGGGAGATTTAGGGGGCAGCCTAGTGCATGAGCTTCAGGAGGTGTAGAGCTAGGACCTTTTCCTGCTCCTCTTTGTGCTCCTCTCAGCTGCCTGGTTATCACATTTGTCCCTCCATAGAGACCCTTAAACTTGTAAGCAAATGAAGATGCCAAACCCAGCCAAGAATTCTAGGTCTTGATGTTTCAGTCCCCCCAGTTAGCTCTATGGTCTGATGGGGGAGGTCTACCTCTGCATCCTGTGGCTGCTTCTGGGGGCGGGAGGGAAGCGTGCAGGCCACTGGGACACTGATGCCAGAAGCACAGACTCTGCATCTCAACAGCGGAAGGAATTTCAGTTAAAAGAAAATAAAGTCAGGACAAGGGAAAGGGAAAGAAGTCAAAAGCCCCCTTTTTAAGTACCTGGGAAAATGAAGAGGCAAAAAATTATTATTTCAATTACTATGAAAATGTATTTTATTAGAAGATGGGGATTCATCATTGACACTCAAAAGCCAGAAAAGCAATATCCAGGACTATAATACCCCCGTCTCCATGCAGGGAGAATGAGTTATTAAATCGGAAGATGAATGTTTTGCAGTTCAGTTAACTGCATCTGTTAAAAAAGAAATAGTTATAAACTTGCTCTGGATCCCCAACCCCTCCCCATGAAAGCTGCCTCTTGCTAGCCCCCAACCCTCTGTATCTGCGAGGATCTTGACCCCTCCCCTTTCACATTTCTATGGCATAGGAAAATTCAAGAGTTAGAAAAAAAATCAGCAAATTAAATGCAAACCAGTTTTTTTTTTATTATTAAAAAAAACCAGTTGCATATAGTTCAATTGTTGCAAAGTGCGACAATGTAAATGCGGTGCATTCTTATGTATAACAGCTTTTCCTTCCGCTCCCATGGCATCCTCAATAACGCTGCGCTTCTGTTCTGCGTGAATAAATATGTATAAAATGAAACGCGGCAAAGAAATAAAATCCGATAACTGAAAGATACCATTTCTTAGGTTCTGGGAGCAACATGAGGCACCAGCTTTTCTGATTCTTTGGTATTTATGTGAGGAACCATTGAAATGATAATGTGGAATTTATTATTTTTTTCCAGGGGCAAGTAATTTTCAGTTGTTCATCAGGGCTTTAAAAAATGGAGGGTCTGGTGGCCTACCTCCCCATTCTGTTTTCTAGGTGGGGTCTCTGGCTGCTTTCCTGTTTCCCCATTTGGGCCATACACCCACAGCCTCTACATCTTTACCCTCCAGTGTGTTGGCAGTCAATCCTGTTGGTGAAATAATGAATTTATCCCTTGGAACCAGCTGTGTGCAGCCTTTTCACCAGTGCTCTTGCGAAAATGATTCTTAAGCTCTCTCTCGCTCTCTCTGCCCACAAAAGGTAACCTCACTCCCTCCACCCCTAGTCCCTAATCGTGTGGGATATTATTTTAGTAATAATCTTAAACACGATCCCTTTTTAAACAAGAAGCTGCTTACAAACTCCGGCTCTATCTTGACGGTGGCACAATACTCGGAACCTTGTTCACAGTCTTGACTTGCTCCTCTGCTGTCTGAGAGGGGGGAGGGTGGCCATGATGAGGGGCCGGGGCGTCCGGTGCCAGCTGCCAGGGCCCCCCCTGTCCTGCTCGTCTACCCTCCACCCTGTCCTGAAATCGGCCAAAGTTGCATGCTATGCTTCAGAACACACCCCAGGCTCTCCACATCTTGTTGCAATTTACTCTTCCCTCCACCTGAGACGCTTCTTCCAACCCCTCTAGATGTGGTCTTCCTGGTCTTCAATACTATGCTCCAATGTCCTCTCGTGTGTGACCACTGCTTTTATTATTATGCAGCTCCTATACATCCCAGACATTCTGCAGTAATGCCCCTACTGATGCTGCCAAGTTCCTCCAGGGCAGGAGTGAGATCTTAATGACTTTCTCCATCACCGGTACACAGTGTCCACAGTGAGGTTCAGCCAGTGTTTGTTGAAGGATTGAATGAATGAATTACTCAGAACAGACGGTATCCAGCTCATTCTCCAGCTTCTCAGGATTTGTCTTTAGGCCCCATTCCAGGAAAGGATTTACATGAGATTACTTGGGAGCACTTGAGAAGCCAGAAACTCAGGAAAGGAGGTCACTATCCAATGATGCAGTGGTGACACATCCCATCTCTGCCTCAACTCACAGCCCAGGGGCACTTCATAAACATGCTTCCCTGATGACAAAGTATGCTTATGGTACTTAGGCTGGGTAAATAAGCAGTCCATAAAGTATATAAACTGCAAGTTAATGAATGAGCTAGAAATTGTTTCCTCCACCAATTAAACATGATGTCTCAGGTAAGACATCAGCTTCCAGGGAGCAAAGCCAACACCTGGTTTGGTTGGCCAAAAAACGTAAGCAAATTTCTGTGACGTTAAGGGAGAAAGGAAGACTTCAAGACTCGGTGGATCCTCTCCTTTGGCCGCCACTGTGTAACCCTAGGGCAGTTACTTAATCTCTCTTATCTTTAAAATGGGGTAACAACGGCACCTCCTTCATAGTGTCTTTGGGAGGGGATCTAAATGTAAATTACATAGCATGTGTTTGGAACAGAGAAGCCCTCCATAAACATTAGCTATTTTAAATCTTTTTTTTTTAAGTTTATTTATTTTGAGAGAGAGAGAGAGAGAGAGAGAGAGAACAAGAGGGGGAGGGGAAGAAAGTGGGAGAGAGAGGATCCTAAGCAGGCTCCACACTGTCAGCACAGAGCCCCCAGTGTGGGGCTTGAACTCATGACCCATGAGATCATGACCTGAGCTGAAACCAAGAGTCAGATAATTAACTGACTAAGCCACCCAGGCATCCTATTAGCTATTTTAATTATGGTTTGAGTTTCAGGGATTTTACTCTGCCCCATACATATGTTAAATGGACATCATGTTTTGAACCTTTTTCCCCCCTAAACCCCAAACTGAGCCCCCTCGACCTCAGGGATAGGTTTCTGAGCCATTTCAACTGTTTTAGTGGCTCAAAGACTTTTTCCCTCCCTCCCTATCCTTGGATGTACATACTGATGAGGTCAGGGGACTTTGGAATAAAGGGACTATTAATGTATAACAAGCATATAATCAAAGAGCTGTTTTTCCCAAGATTCAAACCTGAGGGACAATATGAAACTCATCTGAGCCTTTAGGTTGGATGGTAATCCTTGGAACTTTCATGCCTTCAAGAGGTTGGGCTTCTTTGCCCTTAAATAACCCAATCCAACCTAGCTACTACATTCTTGTGCATGGCCAGCCAGATCTGGGGCTTACTACAGTCTCCACAGCCAAACTGACAAGAAGCCAGACTGGGCAGAGAGAAGAGCGGCACACGTTCCAGACACAGTGCCCTGAAAGCCTGAGGCTCTCCAGGCCAGCCCAGTGAGTTCAAGTTTGGGGAGCCCACCTACCCCAGAGCAACTGTCCTGTTAGGAAACCTGCTGGGCACAACTAAGCATGTGGGCAGCTAGGGGCTTTCCTCAAACTGACAACAGCTTCTTGGTCTAACTGTAGAACATGTAAGCTCTGCTTACATAAACACTGCCTCAGAGACACCTGCAGTGCGGGATGCTCAGTGGAGGAGAGGCAGACACAGGGTGAGACGACAGCTCCCCCACCCCACAATAGAGGGGGACATTTGTCCATCCATCTGCCCAACCACCCATCCAGCCAGCCAGCCAGCCAGCCACTGTGTATGGCTCAGCAGTAACTGGGAAGCAGGGAAGAAGGCAGTGCAATCAAAGGGCCTATGCTCAACTTTTGTCCCCAGCACCGCTATCTCCTCCCACACTCCCTTTTAAATGAGCTTTGGCTGGGGAAGGAGACTCTTAGGGTCTCCAGCACTACTGCAGGCTGGGTGTGTACAGACAAACCCATCACCAGTACAGGAGGCTGACTGCACCAGCAACTCCTGGAAGGGGTGGAGCGGAAAGCGGGGTTGAGTACGGCAAGGGAGGAAGGGGTTAAAGTCCCTCCAACAGGAGGTTAGAGAATACAGCAGTAGGAGGGCATTTGGGGGCCTCTGCTTAAAACCTACACTGCAGGTCAAATCTGTATGGCAACTGGGGGAGGGGCTGGAGGGCAGTGGATGTTCAGACAGCTCTGAGAGGGGGTGGAACCGGGTGGTGCCGCAGAAGGCACCTGTCTCTGGGTCACACTTTCTCGATTTTCTGCTCAGTTTACCTGACATGCCACATTAGAGAGATCACTACCAGCAGAGGCTCTGAGTCATCTGGTTGCTCAATTCTGATCACAGAGCAGACAGGAGGGTGCCTGGTGCCCCTGGAGTCAGAGCGAGCTGGGAAAAGGCTCTCCTGCCTCTAGGCTGCTCCCGGGGGCTCTTCACTCCCAGCCAGCCCTGAGTGGAATGCCAGAACTAACAGGGGGGCATTCCCTGGCTTCATCACGGGAAGCTCGCAGTTCCTGGAACAGAGCAGCAAAGTGAATGCCCAGGCCATGCTGGAGGCCCAGGGAAAAATATCCCTCCTTCTCAGAGTATTCTTGCTCTTTAGCTGTAGTCACTATTATGGTCAACCACCATGGGCAGACCCTAAAGGCTCTAAGGGGCCGTTTAGAATGACACTGATCTGCTTCTTATCAGAGAACAATGGGTGAGCAAGAGCTACAAATTATGGCTCTTGTTCCCAACTCAGTGTGCCTATGGGCCCACCTATGGTATTTCCTCCATGTACTCGATTTCTCAGGGCAGAAAGAGAGATGGGCCCTTCCTCGGGGGGAAAGGATTTGCTATAGCTAATGTTCCCTCGTGGTCTCATTATAGCTGATGGTGAGGAAAGACAGCAGGCCACACAACGAGAGTTCCTATCTCTGGAAAGGCATTCAACATGCTTTCATGCAATATGTCTGCTTCTGGACTGTCTAGCCCACCAGACTGGGAGCTCCCCAGAGGCAGGACTTGACCTTAGACGTCCTTGTACTTCTAAGCCTCGCACTGGGCCTGGCATACACACAAGGCACTCCATTAGTGTGTCTTAGATACATGAATCAGCTAGTTAATCAAAGATGACCGGCTCTCAAGGGGAATGTCAACAACTTGAAGCATCAAAAGATGTGGGGAAAAAAATGGAGATTGCCAAGTTCCAACTCTTCACTTTACCAAGAGAAAAACAGAGGTCCAGAGAGGTTAAGCCACATACTCAATCCCACACAGCTGATTTGGGGCAGGCCCAGGACTCCCACCCACATATTACTGTGCAGCCTCATGCTGGTCAAGGAAGATGGTGAGCGCAGTGCAGGGTTACTTAATGCAGGGAAAGGTGTCACTCTAGGCCTTGGGGTACACATACACTTAAAAACAAAACCGCATGATTCAACACACATCTGTAGCCACAATGCAATGATCTCTGAGATCTAAGCATTGATCGATGGAAGTTTTAATTACCAAAATCTCTTCATCCTCCCCAAAAGAACAAAAGAAAAAATACCTTCTGGTATGTTTATTTCATAAAATATGGTAACATTCTAAATCACACAGAGAGGCATGCTGCATTTGCATAAAAGGTGGTGCAAAACATCATTTTTTGTTCTTGCAGCTGAAAATATTGTTTAGATTGCCGCATGCACTTAAGTTTGGCTGCAAACTGGAATAGGTGCACCCACACATGGGCCCAGGGAAAAGGGCTGAGGAGGAGAATGTGGCCAGCTGTCTACAGGGCTACATTCCTCCCTCTGGACTCTGGGGCATGGGATGGGATAGAAGACAGCAGATGATGGGGAGGGGATGACAGAGCAAGAAGCATGGGCATGCAGGCCTTTGGGATGACCCAGCTGAGCAGAAAGGAGCCTCAGGCTGGCTCCACCTGTCAGTGAGCACTGGTGTCACCTCGTCCACTTGTTCACTGTCCCTGCCCTATCTACTTTGCAGGGGTTTTGTGAGAGTCAAATGACATGTGAACTTGAGAGGCTCAAAAGGCTACATAAATGTGAGGTGTTATTACTCTGTAAGAAACATGCTGATAGGTGCTATGTATGGCCACCTTAGAGTGGAAAACTGTTCAAACTTCTCCTAACTCCACTATATTCTGTTTTATACTTGGACCGCATTGCTTTGTTCCTGATAGTGAGGCCTTTTAAGAGTGGAGTCTGCATCCCTTCACTGAGCAGGTGCCTGTTACTAGTAGGTGCCTGCCAGCTCTAGGAGACATCTCCCGTTTCCTGTGCTCTCGTCCCCACCCCTGCTGTTCACACTCAGGGCCAGGCAGCTCTCCTCACTTGCCCTTCCCCCCTCCTCATGTCCCAGAGAGACAGGGGTTAGAAGAGGCCTTTCTCCTTATGTGCAGCCTTTAGTGGGCATTGCAGAGACGGGGTATGGGGTGCCCAAGGTGGATCAGTGAGAGAGGGCATAAGCCCAATGGGACTTGGGTGAGGAAACGCCCCAACTCCAGACTCTACTCAAAGCAAGTGGTTCCCCTGCCCCATCAAGGGATTTTGTAGGCCCTAAGACCAAGCTGTTTCCCACAGTGATGGAAAGCGTGGGGCCTGGGCCTGCTTGCTCAAATTCAGGCCCACCCCTTGCCTTTCCAGCTCTGCTCTGCTCAGGGGAGGGGGAAGGAGTATGAATATTGGGCCCTGTAGGTGGAGTCTCCTAGACTTCCCATATCTTTAGGATTTAGTCTGGCTGGGTCACTGAGAGTCACTGGCAGACTGGAAGGCAAGAGGAGGGAGAAGCCAGGATATTCCTACCTCTTCTTTCAGTGCCGGGCAATGTCTCTGGCCTTGGCTGTGTCTGCTAGGCCCTACAGGGCTCCAGCATCCCTTGGACTGGTAATGCGACAGCCTCCCTTGTCCCATGGCTTCCTGGTGTTGCTTCCTATCCTCTCTTTGACTTCTCAGACCCCCATCACCTGCGTAACCAAATCCCTACAAGCAATCTCTGTTTTTGCTGACATTGGCTTCCTGCTGACCTGATGGGATCCAGTTGGTGACTCCCTGAGTCCTGAGAGCTGGCCTGGTCACTGAAGGCAGCAGCAGCCTTCCGGCCTGATGAAAGACTCGACCTTTCTCTGGTGTCTGGTGGTTTCCAACTTGTAGACCTTGACACCGGGCAGACCAGAGCCTGTCAGACTGGTGCTCTCTACAGCTACTGTATTTATTTGTTCACTTGTCTCTTACTACCTGTCTGCTTCCACCAGGCTGAGAGCACCCTGAATGCGGGGGCATCACGGCTATGTGTCCTCACTGCCTAGAGCCATGTCAGGCATCCTAAAGGACATCTAAGCAGGGTTCTCCCCATGGGGCAATGCCTTTCCTTTGGGGTTCATTCTCCCTCCTTGGGGTCACCCCTCCTAGAAGTGGTATCTATTGCTACTTGGGACACACTTCATGAAATCCTTTTGGGATGATCTGCCCATGACAGAGGGAGGCAGCAGAGCACAGTGATTAGGAATGAGGCTCTGGGCTTGATATCTGGCTCTGTCACTTACTGCTTGTGTAGCTGCCAGTGAGTGACTTAACCTAGTCCCAAGTCACTTAATCTGTCTAAACTGGAGTGGCTACTCCGTCCTAGGGTTGTAAGAATTAAACAAGATAGTACTTTAATTTTTTTTTTTTAGTGTTTTTATTTATTTTTGAAGGAGAGAGACAGAGCATGAGTGGGGGAGGAGCAGAGAGAAAGGGAGACACAGAATCCGAAGCAGGCTCCAGGCTCTGAGCCGTCAGCACAGAGTCCGATGCGGGGCTCGAACCCACAAACTGTGAGATCATGACCTGAGCTGAAGCCGGACGCTCAACCGACTGAGCCACCCAGGCGCCCCAAACAAGGTAGTACTTTAGAAGCCTGGCCACCCTCAGGTGCTGAACTCCTGTCATCATTATCACCATCATCATGGTCACCATCATTACCATCATCAGTCACCATCACTTCGAGAGTCTCAGTTCCACAGAACGGATGGAGGAGGGGAGCTCAGGAGGCTTTGGTGGCTATTCTGGTTCTGCAGATAACCCTGGTTTTATGTGAGGATTACATGCCAGTCCCTATCTCCTTAGCTTCTCTGCTGCTTCTATCCTTTCCCCCAGTTTTTCATTGAAACAAAGCATTTAGAGCTATGATCAAGCCTGTTTCTTTGAAGACCAGGTAACTGAAGCCCAGAAATGTGAAGCAGCCTTGTCACTGCCACACAGCTTGTTACTGGTGGAATTGAGAGGACCCCTGAGTCAGCCCTGGAGATGTGGCTGGTGCTGTCCACGCTCAGGCAGCCCCCAAGCAACCAGGGACCAGAAGAAGCTTAGCAAGGGTTCCACTGATTAAAGGGTAGTGGAATTCTCTCCTTCCTGACCTCGCAGGTCCAGGTTTGGGGTGGTGGTGGGGAATATACCATGGCTTTTCATCTGTGCAGATGGTGATGTCAGCATGCCCTGCTTTCGCCAGGGGTCTGGGGCAAGGGACAAGGAGAGGAAATGGTAGGAAATGGAAGGTAGCTGATGGGGCTATGAAAGTGTGCCAATCATATCCTTTTATTCTATGTCCTGATGCTTTGACATCTTGGGGTCTCACTGCCCCTGGGGGGACTGCCCCTCCCAGAGCTAGCTAAGTCCTGAGAGCAGAGCATGACTTTCATAGGCTAACCAACCAAACTAGTGTCCTTACCCCTCAATCATTTCCTTTATCACACCCTGAGCCACTATCCCCTACCCTAATCTCCCCAGGGCCAGGTACACAGGACTTGGGTTGGCCCCTATGCCCCAGAGCCTACTATAATTATTCAAACTAGCCAGTCTTAAACCTATTTACTCCTCCTCAGACAACCCTCCTGTGGAAGCCACAATAAAGGTTTCGTGTCCACATTCCCCTCTCATTCCCTGTGCCTCCTGACTGACCCTGGTGCTTTCCTGTCTGGTGCTGCGTGGCCTCTGCCATGCCTTCTGTTTCTAGGGATGTGTAGGTATAAAAATTTTTCTTTCATGACCATTGTTTCTGGGTCTGTGCCTTACTACACCTGCTTAGACAAATCCTGGGCACCCTTGAAACAATGAGGGCACCTGTACAAAGCAGAGATTATGATGCTTATGTAAAGATTCAGAAATTCAAGATGTGGAAAGATCTTTATCACACCTTAATTGTATCCTTGATCCAAACCCTTTCTGATGTGGGATCAACCCTTGAGAGCCAGCGGGAGTCCCTTTACTCTCTCGTGTTGAGATGACTCTGAATAGTGTTTGTCATCATCACTGCTGTCTGCTCCACGCACCCCCCCACCCCCGCTGCCGAACATGCCCACACTACTCGTCCAATAGTGGCCGCTCAAAAGCTGACACCAGCAACCTCACTGTGCCCCATGGGCTACAACCAGATCTCACATTCCCACCCCTGAATTTCTCTCCAGGGAAGATTGTATCTGCACATTAAAAAAAAAAAAAAAAAAAAGTTGAGCTGAAGATGGCACAAAATTAGTTCCTTCGACAGACAAATTTGCTCCTGAAACACTCTGCCAACCTGCTAATGAGTCGTCTTGAACCCTGCGCGGTGTTACCTCTAATTTTGCAGCCTGCTAGAATTTGAGTTCTGTGGACAGCCTCACATTTGGTTTGGAATTATAGGCTGAATTGCTGCTCACTCCTATTATTGTGCTGTCAATCTTGTACTAGCACATTATAATATGGTACACTGCATGCATCTGTTCTGTATATCACAGGCCCTTATTGTCATTTGTTGAATCATTTCGCCTTATATGATTGTTAAGCAATTATTTCATCTCGGGCGGCTTAAACTTTGATCACTGTATACTATTTGCGGGGAATACAAAAAGAGGGGGGAATCTCCACCATCAGCCAATCTCACCAGTTCTCAGCTCTGGTGTTCACAAATATGTATGTTGAAGTGCAAAGGCTCCCTGACAGCTGGACATATGCCCTTGAATACAAGAAGGGAGCTGGGGAAGGGGATTGAGTAGACACACGTTGGCTCAAGGGCTGAAGAGATAACAAGTTTGGAGGCAACTGCAGAGGCACGTAGAAAGTGTCCCTCTGCTTCTCATCATCAGCAGTTCCTCTAGCTCCCGCACTACGGAGAGAGCTCACATAACAGATCTTAAACACAGGGGCCTCTCTAAAATGCATATGGAATGCACCTGGTTCTACCACCTAGTTAAGAGCAGTTATGAAGGTTGAAGAGCTACTATCTGAGATGCATAGCCCAAATCTGTGAGATAGACTCTCCTAATTAACAAGACAAGGAAGACTAGAAAGTTGCTAAAGCTACCTGGCAGGGCTTGGAGCCCGCTGTCACCACCCAGGATGATAGCATTTCCTTCTCTGCAGAGCTTATTATAATGTCAGGACGTGCATTCCAGTGGGATGGGGGAGTGCACTGGCTCTCAGGGGGAAGCAAGTGCAAATCATGGCCAAGGCTCCAGCTGGGAGGTTAATCAAGGAAGAGCTAATTGATGAGATTCACTCAGTTCACAACTGTTGAGCACATCAGGGAAGGGAAGAGGGAGAAGGTCAGCATCCATTCTGAGGGTAGCATCTGTCTCCTTGACTTGGACATCCCCACCAAAGCCGAGTGCTTTCTGACTTCCCTTTAACTCCTCTGAGTATGCTTCTCACTGTCCCCAGCCTTTACATAACCAGTTCAAGTCCACACCACCTCCATATTCTCCTGATGTCCTCTCCTTAATTTTGCTGCATCCTCTGATGTGAATTTTTGCCTATCCTCCCCCTGCCATGTCTGAAAAGTCTTCCCCTTTTCTCTCTGCTCATGTAATTTCTACTCGCCCTTCAAAGTGTAGCCAGGTTTACCTATTCCAGAAAGCCCTGCCCTGCAGTGCTATCTCTGTCCTGAGTCACAGCAACATTTACTGATAATGATCAGGTTGCATCTAACACAGAGTTCACTGCACTCTCCCAAATGAAGCATACGCTTCTTCTCACTTCTTAGAAGAAAGAATGGAATATTGTGTCTTTGCACATGGTGGTGTATTGGGCAATAAGAGTGAAGATTGAGATGATGGTGAAAACAGATACTACCTGCCCCTAGGGCATGTGCACGGTCTTGCTTGGTGCTAATTAGTAAGACAGCCCTTGCTTATGGAGAGTTTATGAAAGCTGAGCACTTTACATCTCATTTAGTTTTCTAACGATACTGTGAGGCAATCTCTTATTTATCCCTTTTCCAGACAAGGAAATCGAGGCTTAGTGAGTTGTGACTTCCTCAGGGTCCCACAGATGTACAGGATTGAATTAGAATTCAAACCTGGGTATGGCTGACTCCAGCATCCTCCCTTTTCCTTTGAAATCAAACACAAAAATCAGGCTGTGACTGGCCTTTTCCACAACATGAGCGCTGAGTTCAGTTATTCCAGCTGCCAGTCCCTGTTCATACCCTTCCTCTGCTGCAGGCACAGGACACAGCTGTGAGCCCTCTCTACTCTTCCAGGAAGCTGACACTTGCCTTTTCGCTGAAGCAAACGCTTCACTGAAACCGAACTCTTTAGTTTTAGGGTGAAACAAACAAACAAATAAAAACTCTGAAGATGCCGCTCTTGGAAGGACACGGGGCAGTCACAGGCATTACCGCCACTCTCTGGCTTCTGCAGAGCTGTCGCTATGGAAGCGGCTCCGGCAAAGGTGACAACAACTTTCTGAATGAAGTCAGGACTCACATCCTAATGAATACTCCTTTGTGTTCACCTGGGGGTCCTCTGGAGAAGCCAGTCCTGTGTCCCATGCACATGGCCAGGATGTAAGAGTGCGGGAACACCTGTGTTTGGGAATTGCTTTTTGTGCCAGCTTATGGGTCCCTCAAAGAATCTGCCTCATCACTTTCTAGTCACATATCCTGTAAGATGTTGATTTATCATCCCTTGTTAGGAGTCAGGCTTGCTTCTCTTCTGTGATCTTTACGCATCATTAACATAGGATTACAGGTCAAGGAGGGAAGTAGTATTTATTTGTTGACTCACTCATTCACTCATTTGTCAATCATTTCTTCAATAGCAAAGCCCTTACTAGACAAATATAGACTCTGCTGCAAATGGACACTTCTGCACTTCACAGATAGACACATAGACCTGATCAGAAGCAGCCCCCCACCATGGACTTTGATACAGCACCCAGCTGCTTGGGTATGAGGAATCAAGGGTTCCTGATCAATGACCTGGCTACATTTCCCCCTTCTTTGCCTGCAAATTGCCACGTTTCTGGAATAAGCAAAAGACAAATCCTAAATCCAGGCTGGTTATCAGGAGGCCACTTAATGCAGCCAATAGTTATTTAAATTTGGCCCTCAATATCATAGCATCTGATCACTGGGGTACCTTGAGGGGCTCTTAAATTTCCTGACCCCAGGCTTCCTCATCACAGAATTGTAAGGGTTAAATGGCATCATGTGTACAAAGCATTCAGCACATCCGAAGTCTGAGGTCTCAGGTCAAGGCCAAGATTCAGGGGAAGGATGAGTGTGACCCCTTTCTATTCTGAGCCATACAGGGCTCTGCTGTTTGGCAGTCCTGGGGAAAGTCTGCAGCCCCCAAACAGCATGCCTGTCCCAGTGCAGTGGCCAGGTGGGGGCACTGACCACTCTGCACTAGTGGTCCAAATCCCCCACTCCTCACCCAGCAGCAACAGGGACAGTGACAGCAATCTGAGTTTGGGGGGTGGGGGGAGTGCACCTAGCTAAGAGCTTGAGAGAACAGGGATCCTGCAGCCTCAAGAATGACTTGATTTGATTTGATCTTGAGTCCCAAGATCTGAGTTTGACTTCTTTGGATGAATTTGCATAGCTATGTAATGGGGATGATATTCCTACTACTCAGGATGATTGCAATCTGGGCTAGTGGGAGAGAAGTGCCTTTCTCAGAGGGAGGAGGGAGAGCAAAGGAGGGTCCATGGGAGTGAAAAACAGAAGGAGGGAGAGGCTGTGCCATCTGAACCCACAGGAGGCCCCTCAAAACCCAGAACAGCAAGGAGGCTGAGGGTAGGAGGGTGGACTCTGGGGAGAGACTCCAGCCTCCATCAAGAGGAGATGCTGCTTCCTTCTCCCTCCTGCTTTAAGGCTCTGGGGAGCTCGGAGTTTAGGGAGATGATAAGTGGGAGAGAATATTAAAGGCAAGAAAAGTCTAAGGAAGTCGTCAAAGCACAGCCAGGCAAACAGGACCCTGAAAAAAAGGAGGTAAAAGGTAATGCCGTAAATTACAGCTTAAAAGCCTCGTTTTGGGCAAATTGCTTTTTAACAAGCAGACAAGCTCTATCAATAGCATCTACCGTATGTTTTTATAAAGTGCAGAAATATGTTTTTAAAAGGCCAGTAAATAAAGTTCCTATCGATTTGAACTCAAGTGTAATCTGTTTTTCTGTCTGCCACCAACACTGGTAATAAAGCAGAATCATGTAATACGGTATTTCAGGTAATGTGACTATACATCACTGCAGGGACGCCCTGCTCTGCAGCGATCTATCATTTTCTATTGGTATTGCTTAGCTGCAGAATTTATAAACTTGCTTCAAATTGATGCAATGTTCAATTTTCTTTTCCAATTTATTTTTGGTTGAGCCAAGCAATATTGAGGTCTCTGAGCAAGCCACTGAGCACTACCATATGTTACCTGGAAGACCTCACGTTCCCTGGAAGGAGTGAGGAGATGTAAGCCGGCACTCACCACCCTTAACAGTCAGGGAGACAGAAGGCCATGGAAGTAGATGTGAATGGAGAAGAGGCCTCCTGGCCTCCAGCAAGAGTTGTGTTCTAGAGCATCCAGAGGCTGAAGGGTGGAGGGCAAGAGAACATCTAGCAGAGAAGCTATAACAATGGGTGCTCTAGAGTCTAGGAATTTTGCTAGGATGTGGATGCTGATTCAGTAGATCTGCATGAGGCCTGACACTGCACTTCTAACAAGCTGCCAGGGGATGCCAATGTGGCTAGTCCATGGGCCACACTGTGGGTAGCAATTCTCCAGACCAGGAGCATCCTCAAGACATAGAGTCACAAATCTCAGAGCTGGAAAAGACCCCAAGACAATGACGCAAGAAGTAATCTGGTTGACTCCCTGATCTTCATATGGAGACAATACCATTAGCTCTATCTTTCCAACTCCTTACTTCCCTCCTCTAGGCTTTGGTTCACTGTGGCACCCTTGTGCTTCTACTCGACAACCTCACGGTGTGCCATGCACTGGACACTGAGTGTCTAGAGTCTACTCATGTTTGGATACTGCTGGGCAGATGGCAGGAAGTGATGCAGTGTGGTGGAAAGAGCGAGTGTGGTATTAGATAGGATGAATTTGAATTCCAATTCCACCATTTACTGACAAGCAGGCTTCATCTTAGGCAACTGACTTTACCTCCTGGAGACCCAGCTTCCTCATCAGTGACTTGGGACTAAAGTTTTTTCCTCAAGGTCTCTGTTATTAAGTGGGGTAAGATACACAGAGAGTCTGATACCACCAGAAGATCAAGAAGGACCAGCTCCCTTTGTATTTATTCTGTACACACTTGCCAAATAGATGAGTGAATGAATACTTCTGAGGCAGCTGAGACAAACAAAGTATAAGTGGCTCATCCTAGAACATATAATAGAATGCAGCCAGGGCAAAGGGCTGGGTGGGAGGGATGCAACTTGGCTCCTCCTGCTTTCCATGATTCCCAACTGTTTGCTCCCATATCCTCACCTTCCTCCAATGAAACACAAGTACAAGTGCATGAAATACTCATTTTGGCCTCTTGCTCTGGCACGAATTATTTACCACCCAGAGAGTAATGCTGTTTGGGGAATGAGGAGTCTGGGTGTGGGGATGACAATATGGTCAGGAATGGTATTGCCTTTAACACACCATGGGATATTCCTTTTGTAGAGTTCAGGGTTATGGAGGTGAAGGTTGGGAATTATTTTGAGAGCAGTCTCAGGGAGATAACTAAGGCCCTTAGTAAAGTCCAGTCCAGCAGACCTGCCTCACACAGCTGGGAAGGGATGAGGCTGGGATTACAATTAGGTATTCTGACCCTGATCTATCAGGATCTTTTATAGTTTAAAAAACCAAGTAAGAAGAAAGTGGAGTGACTAAGTCATACTTAATTAAACCAATTTATGAGAAATGAAAATTTACTAGTCAGCTTATTTGGTGCTAAAATATTTGATATTTGAAATAATCTTCTAAGTAACATCTTTTACTTGGTCTGTTTTTTATAATTATAGTAAAATGCATCTAACATAAAATTTATCATGTTAACTATTTTTTTAAGTTTATTTATTTATTTTGAGAGAGAGAGAGAGAGAGAGAGAGAGAGAGCGCACAAGCAGGGGAGGTCTAGAGGGAAAGAGACAGAATCCCAAGCAGGCTCTGCACCATTAGCACAGAACCTGATGTGGGGCTCAAACTCACAAACTATGAGATCATGACCTGAGCCGAGATCAAAAGTCGGACGCTTAACCAACTGTGCCACCCAGGCATCCCCCATCTTAACTATTTTTAAGTATATAGTTCAGTAGTGTTAGTACATGCACATTGTTGTGCAACCAATCTCCAGAACTCTTCATTTTGCAAAACTGAAACTTCTTACCCATTAAATAACCACTGCCTGTTCTCACCTCCCCCAGCCCCTCCCTGGCAACTACAATTCCACTTCCTTTCTCTATGAATTTGACTACTCCCAAGTACCTCATATAAGTGGAGTCACACAGTATTTGTCTTTCTGTGTCTAGCTTATTTCACTTAGTATAATGTCCTCCAGGTTGATCCATGTTGTAGCATATGTCAGAATTTCCTTTCTTTTTTTAATGTTTACTTATTTTTGAGACAGAGACAGAGTACAAGTGGGGAAAGGGGCAGGGAGAGAGGGAGACACAGAATCTGAAGCAGGCTCCAGGTTGTGAGCTGTCAGCACAGAGCCTGACACGGGGCTTGAACTCAAGAACCGTGAGATCATGACCTGGGCTGAAATCAGATGCTTAACCAACTAAGCCATCCAGATGCCCTGAGATTTTCATTCCTTTTTAAAGGCTGAATAATATTCCATTGTCTGAATACACATTTTCTTTATCCATTCAGCTGTCAATGGACACTTGGGTCTTTTCTACCTTTTGGCTGTTGTAAATAATACTGTTCACATTGGGTATACAAATACCTGTTAAATATCTTGCTTTCAATTCTTTTGGATACATATCCAGAAGTCGAATTGCTAGGGAATAGGGTAATTATAGTTTTAAGTTTTTGAGGAACTCACCATTCCTTAGCAGTTGCACCATTTTACATTCTCACCAATAATACATAAGAGTTCCAATTTTTCCACATCCCTGTCAACACTTGTTCTTTTCTTTCCGTTTTTGTATGGCATTCACTCCAGTGGGTTTGTGGTAGCATCACATTGTCTTTTTGATTTGCATTTACCTAATGATTAGTGATGTTGAGCATCTTTTCATGCGCTTGTTGGCCATTTGTATATCTTTGTGAAAACGTCTATTTTCAACTTTCCATTTTTAAAATTCGATTATTTTTGTTGTTCTTGAGCTATAGTTCTTTATATGTTTTGGATATTAATCTGTTATCAGATATACAATTTGCAATTATTTACTCATTCTGTAGGTTGCCTTTTTACTCTGTTGATTGTAATACTTTGACACAATTAAAAACTTTTGATATAGTTGAATTTGTCCATTTTTTCTTTTGTTGTCTGTGCTATTTGTGTCATATCCAAGAAATCATCACCAAATCCAATGGCATGAAATTTTCCCCTATATTTTATTCTTAGAGTTAGAATATTCTAAGGGTTAGCTCTTATGTTTAGGTCCTTGGCCCATTTTAATTTTTTGTACATGTTCTATGTTACATTTTAATGCAGATTTTTTTATTATCATTATGAGTATAGCAACAAAATATCAATCTTGAATTCCGAAATTTAGGAAATAACATTTTGCTAGCGTGGCAAGAATATTAAAAAGAATAAAATAGGTACATGTAACCAGGTCCACATTTCCTAGATTAAATTTCTGAAGTTTTGGGTGTTTCTTTTTATTCCATTACTCCACTGAAGGCAGGTTTTTGGTTTTTATTATGATTCATAAGTATATTACCTTGTATTTAAGCCTTGTATATAAACCTTGTGTATAAGCCACTTACTCTCTGAGCCTCAGTTTCCTGGTAAATAAACTGGAGATAATAATATCTCAGCCCCCTAGGACTGTGGTGACTCCATGAGATTCAGGTATAGAGTACGTACATGCTCAAGTAATGTTGGTTTCTGCTGTCTCTTCAGCCCCGAGCTCAGCTCTCCACCTTCACCTTGAACACTCTGCCCTTTCTTATCCACAACAATACCAAGTAAACATCAAGTAGCTTAAAGGCTCAGATCTTCTAAGAATGCTTCCTTGACTCAAGCTATTCATTCTAGTATTCCCTCCCTTTGTCTGTCATTGGCACACAGGATGACCCTTTCGTTTTCCCTGACTTACCATAAACAAGCCAAAGGTGGGAGCCTGTGTTCTGCTTCTAAAATTGGTCTTGACAGTCAGTGAGTGATCAAATATTGTATGCTGGCAAGCATCAAATATTGTATGCTGGCAAGAAGTATGATTGAATGGGTTAAGTGAAGACTGAGGAACCCAGAAGATTCCAGTCAGAGTGCCAGCTATATGCCAGTTTAATTTGGAATTAGAGTAAATTCAAATTTCTTGGGCTTCAGCTTTCATAGCTTGAAAATGGGCATGATAATATAGCATTGTGACATTAATGAAACGATGACAATTTCAAAAACTACTGAGACAATTTGCTTTCCAGAGGCAGATGATAATAATAACAATAATAAATAATTTCTTTTTTAATGTTTATTTATGTTTGATAGAGGGAGAAATCAGAGCATGAGTGGGGGTGGGGGGCAGAGAGAGAGGGAGACATGGAATCCAAAGCAGGTTCCCAGGTCTGAGCTGTCAGCACAGAGCCCGACGCGGGGCTCGAACTCACGAACCATGAGATCATGACCTGAACTGAAGTTGGACGCTTAACTGACTGGGCCAGCCAGGTGCCGCCATCTTTTATTTTTTGAATTATTATTATTATATTTTTAATAATAAATAATTTAAATGACTATCGCCTCAGGGAATCTTAACTTTTTAAATTCATGGAGCTGCAAAGAGAATGAAAAAAAAAAAGAAGGTATGGAATCCAGAAAACACCTTGCAGAAGTAAATTTGCAAATAATTTAGGGGGGTTGTGACTTTCCTAAAGCCCATCCAGGATCTCCAAACTATAGATGAAGCCCTGGATAGGGCTCTGCTCTGTACAACTGAGCATATCAGCAATAAAATACCTGCCATGTGCTCCTCCTACCTTAGGGTTTGCTTTTCTTCCTTCCCAATCCCTATTCAGTCAAGCTTGGTACTTACATCAGGTTATTAGATCATTGTCACTAGAGATGAAGACTAGGAAATTATTGACAAAACTGTCACCCTGATGGATGTGGCTGTATATGGCCATTTCTGCTTGTGCTGCCACCAGTTGAGGACTTGGGGACCACCAATGGTGAAGGCCCAGGGCCCACAGACCTCCTCCATCTCTGGGATACCTCCTCCACAGTGCAACCCCCTAGTCATCCAGAGAGCCCCACTCCACACAAGGAGACTATTATCAAGACACAAAGGAAAAAAGGAACCCAGCTTTGCCCTGATAAGTCATGGTTCTGTGCGTTTTGGTCCAACTTCCCACATTCATCCCATTCCTGAAGCAGGCTCTTCTTTACCACATGCTGATCGCCATTCGGCAGGCATCCTCTTCAGCCTCCTGCAAGGGTACCATCCAGAACTGTGAGGGCTGGAAGCTAAAAACTGCATTTCCCAGACTCCGATGTAGTTTGGTTTCTGGGTGGAAATTCAAATTCACCAATAAGATGCAACAAGGGAGGGGCGCCTGGGTGGCTCAGTCGGTTAAGCTTCTGACTTCAGCTCAAGTCATGATCTCGCAGTCCGTGGGTTCCAGCCCCATGTCAGGCTCTGTGCTGACAGTTCAGAGCCCGGAGCATGCTTCGGATTCTGTGTCTCCCTCTCTCTCTGACCCTCCCCTGCTTGTGCTCTTTCTCTCTCTCAAAAATAAATAAACATTTAAAAATATTTTTTAAAAAAAGATGCAACAAGGGAGACAGAGCCTCACTTCCTGGAGCCCAGGCCTACTACTTCCTGGGCTGATGCAATTGTCTCCACAATTGGGACTCCTTTGGGGCTTCTCTGCAGCAAAATTCCTGTGTTGGGTGGTAGCTTCATGGGTCTTGGAAGAGAGATGTAGTGACAGAGACATTCAGACTTGCTGTTCTCAAGCCCGGTTACTGATTCATGGGAGCTAAGAGGCTCCTGAGAGATGGTGGCAGCTTCCTGATCACCGGTGTAGTAGCTGTGGTGTGCTTTTGAAGTCAACACCTCCTGAGGCCGCTTCCTGATTCCCAGGCTTCCTCACTGGGGCAGGAAAAGCCGCTCCTCCAGTAGACCGATTTGGTGGTTTTATTCCAGGGAGAATCATCCTGGAAGCCAAAACCAGAGCCTATTCCTCTAGCCCAGCTAACAATTTGGTAGGTACTAAATTTCTTGTATTAAGTACTTTCTTGCTTAACACAGCTAGGATGTAGCTTCAGTTTTCTGCAACTTAACTCTGACTGACAGCATTTTGGAATGGGAAGACTGCAGGCAGCAGACCTTCATATTTAGAGTTGGTTACTGCCTGGTCTAGTTAGAAGACAGGGAAAAGTCATCTGCTTCCAGCCAAGATGGAGTAACAGGGAGCATATTTACCCTACTACCTGAGACAACTACACACCTGAACAAAGCATGTGAAACAGTGGTTTTCAGACTTTGGACATCAGACAGTGCAGGACAGTGATCAGTGAGAGGAAATGAAGGAGGAGAATCTTACAATTACCCCATCACTGCCCAGACAGTTCTCAGGCTGCAGTGCAGGGAGGGGGCCCAGGTGGAGACTGACAGTCACTTTGTGTTGAGGAGACTGAGCTGAAGGTCCAAGGAGGTCAAGTTACCTGGAACTCAAACGGAAGAGAGAGAGAGCGAGAGAGAGAGAGCTGTGCAGAGCGATACCTCTGGAAATTGCAGACCATCCTCCTTGACCAGTTGGACACTGATCAGCACGTGCATGTGAAGAAATGATCTCAGACCAGGGAGAGAACTCCCAAAAGGAACAAAAGGAAACATCTTCAGGGATCACACAGGGCTACAAACAGTTTGTAAGCAACAACAACAAAATACCCCAAAAACCAACCTCATAATTCATAAGACAGCAGGCAGAACACTCAGCAGTGGGGCAAATTAGCTCTATAAAAAGGCTGTTCTGGTCCCACCTAACACAGCTTAAAAGCAAGCCCTACAGGGGTGCCCGAGTGGCTCAGTCAGTTGAGTGTCTGACTCTTGATTTTGGCTCAGGTCATGATCTCATGGTCACGAGACCGAGACCCATGTTGAGCATGGAGCCTGCTTAGCATTATCTCTCTCCCTCTCTCGCTGCCCCTCCCCAACTCAAGCATGCTCTCTCTGTCTCTCTCTTTCAATGAAAAAAAGAAAAGAAATAAAATATTTAAAAAAAACAACAACTTTAGGGTACCTGGGTAGTTCAGTTGGTTAAGTGTCCGACTTTGGCTCAGGTCATGATCTCACAGTTTGTAAGTTCTAGCTCCACATTGGGTTCTCTCCTGTCAGCACAGAGCTCACTTTGGATCCTCTGTCCCCCTCTTTCTCTGCCCCTCTCCCCCCACAAAAAAACAAATAAACTTAAAAAAAACTTAAAAAAAAAAAACAAGCCTTAGAAGGATCAACTGTTTCAATAAACCTAACTACACCCAGAACACAGCTCAAGAATATTTATAAGAATACAAAATATCTCACATGCAACAAAGTAAAAATTCACAATGTCTGGCAACTAAAGAAAAATTACCACGTATGCAAAGAAGCAAAAAACAGAAACAATAATGAGGACAAGAATCAATCAATAGAAACAGACTCAGAAACCACACAGATGATAGAGTAGACAGAGACATTAAAAGTTATTATAACTACATTCCATATGTTTAAGAAGGTAGAGATGCTTCAATATCCCAGAAGAGATGGAATATATTTTTTAAAAATTCAAATTGAGGGGCACCTAGCTGGCTCAGTCAGTAGAGTTTTCAACAGTATGATCATGATATGCCTAGATTTATTTTTAAGTTTATTTATTTATTTTGAGACAGAGAGTGCAAGCAAGGGAGGGGCAAAGAGAGGAGAGAGGAGAGAGAGAGAGAATCGTAAGCAGGTTCCACACTGTCAGCGCAGAGTGTCAGCACAGAGCCTGATGCAGGGCTGGAACTCAAGAAATTGTGAGATCATGACCTGCACCGAAATCAAGAGTCAGATGCATAAATGACTGAGCTACCCAGGCTCCCCTGTTTTGTTTTGTTTCTATATCCTGATTACAGCTCTTTGAGTTTCTTGGATCTATGATTTGCTGCCTTTCATTACTTTTGAAAAATTCTTGGCCATCATCTCTTCAAATATTTCTTCTGCCCTGTTCTCTCTGTATTTTATTTCTGGGACTCCAACTATAAGTAGGTTAAACCATTTTCTATTGTTCCACAATTCTTGGACACTGTGTTGTGTCCCTTACCCTTCTTTTCTTTCTTTATGTGTGTTTAGATAATTTCTCTCTATCTTCAAGTTCACTGATTCTTTCATCTATTATGCCCAATTTGTTCATAAGCTCATCCTAAGTTCCGTTTCAGAAACCTGTCTAGTTTTCCTTGATGGAGGTTCCTCTGCCTTTTTTGTGAGATTGCCTCCTAGGGCATAAGACCTAGCCCTGAGCTCAACCTAGGGGCATGAGCCCTGCTCCCGATGAGCAGATTTCTTCATGCCAGCCTGCTTGCCTGAGCTCCCAGTTACCACCTATTGAGTGTTCCCTCTGCCCTGGGCAGGTCTGATGTGTGGTGTGATGCTGCCTTAGAGTTGCTGGTAATGTAGTTGGGGAGGTAAGACAGGTTTCCAAAACACCACATCCTGTTGTAGAGTCAGATCAATGCCCTCACACTGTACAGTGACGTGGGAGCCCAGAGGAGGAAGATGTGCTAAACTGGAGAGAGAGTTTTAGAAAATTATGGTCATAGCCCAAATGTGGTACAATGAAGGTCTGAACTAGCTCAGTGTACAAGTCAGAGCTAACACCCATTAACAGAATTTTGCCCCTGCTTCCCCATCAATTCTTACCTAATGGCTTATCTACCTGAGGGCTACAGTGTTAGTGGGGATGTTATCAGGGTTCCATCCTGCTTGCTGAGAGCACCCTCAGTCTAAGTTGAGTCTCCCTTGATCTGCCTCTGCCGATCCAAATGATCAGATTCTTTCCACCCCTCCCACCATGGGTTTCTTGGGGCTGACTCAGGTACACTCCTACACCAACTTCCCTGACATTTTGTCTAGTGAGATTTTTCTAGCTCTGGATACCTAAGAACCACAACACCCATTTCATTTCTTATCCCCCACACTTGTTCTTGGCCTCTCTATTTTTGTTCAAGCTGAGGCTCAGAAATTAATAAGACTTTCCCAACATAATGTGTTCATTGGTAGAACCAGCATTACACAGAGATTAGGAAGTGACAATTTACGATGCGGCAGAATTTCAGAGATGCGAAATGCCTCAACCATCTTGCCACCAAATATACAAAGCCCCCCAATCCACAATTAGTGTCACTTTTCTTTAGCATAGTAACTTAAACTTAAGTTGATGCATAGTATACGATGCTTCTTTCCCTTTTTCTCTTTATATATATAGTTTCATATATATGTAAAATTAGATATATGTATATATAGATAGAGATCTGTATAGATAGATAGATATAAATGTATATATAGCTAAATCAAATATCCCAATGTACTAAATATACTAATATATATTTATATATAAGTACATATATTAAATATACGAAAGCTTAATGTAGATATTGATATAAAGGGAAAGATTTAAGAAAAGTATGGGAAAAAATTTAAAATTGAGTAAATTCTGTATTTTTTTCTGCTAATTGAAAAAATACAGCCTTTTTCCTCCTCCTCCTCCTTGTTCTTCCCTTTTTATTCTCCTTCTTCTTTTAATTTAAGACTGTTCAGTTTCTTCGCTTGCAAAGTCCCCTGGGGCAGATAACACTTTAAGCTGCTATCAGTCACCACGCTGGGATGTGATGTGTTTGAGAAGAACAGACAGAGACGCAAGGTGGGGGGAGGGAGCAGACAGAGAAGATAGAGGATGCTGCCATGTCCAAGGGGAAAAGACATGTGGGATAAGACACAGTGTGTGAAGGGTTGAGGTATAAAAGACAAGCTGTCTATGCCATAGTTTTAGCCAGAGATATCTCAGCCACTTAACTCTCAAGCATTAGCTCTCTGGTTTTAATATGCACAAAAACATCACCAAGTATTTTGTTTTTTTTTATTCAAGCCTTCCAAAAACCCTGTGAGATGGGTGTTATTAATCTTGATCTATAGTTGAGAAAACTGTGGCTTGGAGAGATAGACTTTCAGATCGATTTCTATCTCCAGACTGGGCCTCTGTCGTGAATATCAAACTCATATATAAACACTCACTCAACATCTCTCAGCATGTTCAGATAAGATCGCCTGAGTTCATACACCCACACCCTAAACTTACTCTTCCCTCAGTCCTTCCCATCTGCTATGGACTGAATGTTTATATTCCCCTTTCCCCATTCATGTGTTGAAGCCCTAACCCCTAATGTGATAGTATTTGGAGATGGGGCCCTTAGGAGTTAGTACAGTTTAGATAAGGCCACCAGGGTGGGGACCTCATGATGGGATTAGTGCCCTTATAAGAAGAGACACCAGGGAGCTCTCTCTGTGTCTCTTTCACACAAAAACACAGAGAAAAGGCAGCTGTCTGCAAGAAAAGACAAGAGAGCTCTCAGCAGAAACTGATTTGGCTAGCACCTTGATCCTGGATTTCTGATCTCCAGAACTGTGAGAATAAATTTCTGTCTTTTAAGTCACCCAGTCTATGGTATTTTGTTATGGCAGGCTGAGCAGACAAAAATACCATCTCAGAAAATGGTAATTCTATCCTCCCAGCCATCAAACAGCTATATCAATTATGAAGGGTCTCAAACAAAAGTCTCTCTAACCTTTGGTTTAGGGTAAGTTTCGAAAGACAACCATAGATGTCCTTGCCCAAGGGAATTACATGTTTCCCTCATGCTCTGCCTCCCCAGAAGGAAGCTAGGTTGGCCCCTGGGATGTCTGCTCGTTCCTTATTGTCCCTTTTTTTTTTTTTCCTCTCCTGGCATTACTAAGTCTTTCTCAAGGGTCTGGTGTATATGAGACTCTCTGCTCATCAGAGAAAATTTGTGGTTGAAATACAACCAGCCAGAACAGAGGGCAGGACAGGCTAGAGAGCTCTGTGGGGGTAATAAAGAGGTGAATTTTGAGGGGCTGAGCCCTGAGGAGGCTCCCTTACTCCCCAGAGGGGAGAAGCTTAGGAAGGCAGAGAGGGATGACCCTCACCATGGAAACTAGACTAGACAGAGAAACTGAACCCATATCTCCCTTTGCTAGTCCCTACTGTGGATGTTTCCAAGGAAATGTGGCTTGATGCATTAAAGTCCATTGTTCTAGATAAGCAGAATAGCGTGGCGGTTAATACCTGGCCACCAAAGCCAGACTGCCTGGGTTAGAAGGCTAGCTCTGAAACTCACTAGCTGTGGCGAGCTGCACTCCTGGTCTGGAAAATGGGGGTAATAACAGCACCTAGTTGGTAGCATTCTTGTGAGGATTCAAGGTCGACAATACATAAAGAACTTAAGACAGTGCCTGACATGTAGAGTGAGCTTTTATTATGCCCTGCTTTCTGGAGGTGCTGCCCTAAGCAAGCCAGACCCAGACCTAGGAAGCCAAGGGCTGCCGGGCATCTGGCCATCATTCTCCCTTCCTTGTCATTCCCCAACCTGAGGACAGTTGTGGGAGCCCCGGCCCTGGAGTGGCAGGGAGAGCAGGGAGCCTGTTTCTCTGTCTGAGCAGCCTGAAGTGCTTACAGGAGGCAGCTGGGCCTTCCAAATCATTCATTCTGAAAAGCCAGAGTCTGGGCAAGGAAGTGGTGAAAATATGTTTGTTAGCTTTCCACTCTGGAAGGCTCTTTGTACGCATCCTGCGGGTCGGGGCCTGATGCTGAGCTCCTGGCACCTGCAACTCACCCCGTTACTATGGTGTCTGCTGAGCAGCCCCTCTGGGAAAAGCAGCTCTGGTCCTGGTTCCTTTTTCCCTTCAGGGACGGGGATGGAGGGAGGAGGGGTGTCAGGCATCCCATCTACCTAGTGTTATTAGAGAGGGATTAAAATAGTGCATAAAAATGGCAGGATTCACGTGGCTACTGCTCTTAATTTTTCAAAGAGCTTTCATGGGTTTTATGTTTCTCAAACCACTTAACAACCCTGGGACAGCAGGCATGGCACATGAGGGAGTTAGGAACGTGAAGAGTTTAGTCTTCCCACCTATGGTTCCCAGGCGAGTGGCAACAGGAGGAGACCTGGCTTCCAGTTTGGGCTCTGTCGCCACCTGCCTGTGTGACCTTGGGCAAGATCCTTAACTTCTAACTTCTCTTTGCTTCGGCTTTCTCATCTGCAAACTGAGGGTCATGATCCCCACTAAGACAAGGATGAGGGATCTGAAACCTGTAACAGGCTCTCCCAATGTGAGAGCCAATAGAAACTACTGATCTGGAGGTCACTTGTCCCACAGCTCCACTGTCCAGGACACAGCTGAGCATCAGAAAGGGTAGGAGGGAAGATGATAACTGGCATTTAGTGAGCATGAGCACCTACTGTGGTAAAAGCTCTCTGCACTGAGACTGGCTGCTTTGAGTACATTTTCCCCTTTGATCCTCTCAATGCAGATATTATTATCCACTTTCATGATGAAGGAGGTGAGGCTGAGAGGCTGAGAAACTAGCTAGTTAGATACAGAACTGGAATCTGAACACGAATCTTTCGAGACCTCCACGGCTCTTGGCAATGAGTCTTCTATGCTGCTTCCTCACGTTGGAAAACGATACCCAAAGGCATCTTGTACATCACAGGGCTCATAGGTTAAAACACAGGCACTTGATCCATATCCTCATTTTGAGTGTATTTACTCTTAGTTTAGAAATAATTCTGACATACTTGCTTATCAGCTTTCCTATACTGCCACAGATTAGAAGGGACATACAGATACTAATTGTCTTTAATAGTAGCAAAAAAAAAAAAAGGGCAGATGACAGGAGGAAAATACATTTTAAAAATAATTTTAGCAGTGTTGGGTGGTTTTGTGTAGAGCAAATAACCCTACACATTTCTTTGATCCTTCAGATATCACTTGTGAGTGACCTAAAAAAAAAACAAAAACAAAAAAAATCTGCTGTCCTTCTGAAAAGAAAATAAGACGTGTATTTCCAAGGCAGACCTAGCTCCAGAAAAGGAATCTCCACACTGAGTGGGGCAGCCGGACTTCTGGCAGCTCAGACTCCTGTTCCCCAAGATCCATTCACCCCTTTCTGAGCCCCTGTCCCGGGCACTGTTGCATCTTCCCAGCCAGGGCAGAGCCCAGACACAGACGGTGGCTTTCAGCCTCCGCACTTCTGTGAAATGAGAGATGTATCACATGTTCACTGAAGACTCCAAGACAGCCAAAGACAAGCGGATGAAGAGAATAGCATGAAACCAGGTGCAAACTGCCATGTGCTCAGCATCTGCATGGTCAGCAAATCCGGATCTGACACTTGCCATGCGCCAGCACAGTTCTAGGGCCAGGGCTTTCAGCTGTCTAGTCGACCAACTCTCTTTGCCCTCCTGGAGCTACCCATGCACTTGCAGGGAGTACATTGTGTCCATCTGCAGCTTGTGAGCCCTAGAAAGGGATGTGTCCCCTTGTGGTCCAGCCTGCCTTCATGTAGCTGAAGTCCTCTGCAATACCACCTACCCGCTCCCCACATTGTCCAATACAACTGGGGCACAGTGAAAGGTATGTCTATGGTCTTTGTCCTCAACTCCTGGCACACAGCTCCCAGGACTCTTGGAGCCTCTAGAGAGATAAGTCTTTTGTATGCAAATGAGGTGACTGGCGGTTGGGAGCCCCGAGATAGTTTCCAGATGGGCGCTGGTCCCAGAGAGACCAAGGTATGATTAGAGAGTTGGAACTTTCAGCCCCACCCCCAGACCATCGGGGAGAAGAGGGGGGCTAGAGATCGAGTTAATCACCAGTGGCCAAAGATTTCATCAATCATGCCTTTATAAATGAAACCTCCATGAAAACCCCTAAACGACGAATCTAGAGAGCCTCCCTGTTGGTGACCATGTTGAGGTGCTGACAGGGTGGTGCTCCCAGAAAGGGCATGGAAGCTTCGCACAACGCCCCTCATAACTTGCCCTATGCATTTCTTCCATTTGGCTGTTCCTTAAGTTGTATCTTTTATAATAAACTGGTAATTGTAAGTAAACTGTTTTCCTGTGTTCTGTGAGCTGTCCTAGTAAATTATGGAACCTGAAAGTGGGGGTGTAGTGGGGACTCCCAATTATTTAGGCAAGTCGGAGAGAAGCGTGGGTACTCTGGGCACCCAATAGTTGTGACTTGCGTCTGAAGTGGGGGATGGTCTTTGGGACTGAGCCCTTAACTGGTGGAGTCTGATACTAAGTCTAGGTAGTTAGTGTGAGAATTCAATTGAAATGCAGGGCTACAGGGGCGGACCGAGAGCTGACAAACTGGTTGTTGGTGTGGGAAAAACCCACACATTTGGTGTCAGGAGTACTGTGAGGAGAAAACAGCACAGAGTGACTGAGGCAGCCACCGGAGTTTGAATTCCCTATCCTAGATGATTGATAACCAGGGGTTGCCTCCCCTTCAGAGCTAGGCCCCATCTGCCCACCGGGGCCTGGCCTCAGCTGCATGGGAGCACACTGATGAGGCCTGCTAGAACAGACTCACCAGCTCCTGCCGCCACAGAGAAGACATGCCCGTGCATAGCAAGGGCACTATCTGTGACAAACGTTCGCAATGATGACATGGAGTCATTTCACAGAGGTTAAATTACGTTCACTAGACGATTTAGGAAGGCAGGGTCATGTGTAACCAATTTTAGAAACACTGCCATACAAAACATGATTAAAATAAGAAGTCTGAGTATGTAAAGGAGCAAGGTGTGATGGTCTGGAAGATGAGCTTCCTCTCATGGGTGCTATTATTGTTTGCCATTTGTATGTTTTATATTATTGTTTGCCCTACATCCTTCCTTAATAGGCCATCACAAGTTCCCTGGGCCCCCTGTAACCTCGTGGCAGGAGGCAGAGTGTCCCGTATGCACTTAAGACCCTGGTGAGGATGACAAGCCCCATGCTGCTTTGTTTAGGCTCTGATGCCTTATTAGCTTCTCCCCAGGCTACATACAGCCTCTTCCCAAGCAGCTTGGGTGCTCTGGGCACCCTCCTCTGCCTGCAGCTCTGTTGCTAGCCCCAGGCCCTGCTGAGCTCCAGTCTCTGTCCAGATCCTGCCTCTGTAAAAAGGGGACAAAGAACTGTGCTGACTTCCCTAGGGTAAGGAACAGCTTCTGCCTGGGAAGCGTTAGGGTTCTAACGTTCCCAAAGGTTCAAAGCGCATTGTGGCTGTTTATGGGTCTGCTCCATAAATGAGAAAGAGACTTGGCTAAAGGCAGACCCCAGGACCCTGCTGGAAGGAAGCTGTACATGACACAAAGTTTCTTCCAGCAGAAGACAGCATCCAAACTCAGGGACCCCAGATTCCACTGGTGAGTACTGGGTTTGCACAAGCTACGGTGGAGTAGAGGTGGGCACTGAACCCTGAACTTTTCTCGTTACATTGCACAGACCTTATAAACAGGGGTTTCGCAGCCTGATGTGCCTGAAGAAGACACCAGGGTAGCAAGTCAGACAAACCCAGAATGGCAGTGATATTTCAAGCACAAACACCTGGGACTTGGACTCCATCTCACTCTGATGGTCCCCAATGCTCTCACAGCTTAAGCAGGAAGAATCACCCCAGGAGCTCTGAACTGTTACAAATAGGATTCATTTACCTGCTGTCTGAGAGGCAGCCATGATTCTGTAATTAAACACACAAATTTGGGAACCAGACAGCTGGGCTTCAAATCCGGGCTTCATCACTCGCCAACTGTGTGACTTTAGGTAAGTTGCTTAACCTACCTGTGCCTCAGTTTACCTATGTGTAAAGCAGAGATAATAATGATTGTGAAGAGTAAATGAGTTAATATTTCTAAAGTGCTTAGAATAGCGTCTGGCACATGTCAGTGAATGCTAAATAAAACAAAATGATCCGGCAAAGAAAGGAGATTGAAAAGATTTTCAATAAATGTCACTTAGGCTCACATACATGGATTCTCCCTTATGGCTGACTCCTGGCCTCAAAGGCAGGGACTCCTGAATGGGGCTGTAGGGGAGGGAGTGCACGAAGGGTTAAACCCCCAAGTGAACAGAAAAACAAGTTCCATCTGGTCCCTGGGACAAAGCGACAGCCTGCAAAGCCCCCAGCCCGGGCTCCTGCTCAAAGGACACATTGCTTTTTAAAATTCCAACTTGTGGCTGCCTCGATCTATAAATCAACCAGTTCTCCACACCCTAGAGCTCGGAACAGGATTCACAAATGGCAGCGAGACATTCATTCCGAGAATAGGCATATGAAGTGACTTTGCACTCAGGGTACCCAGCCTCTCAGCTTCCCGGAAGGCCCCAGGGCTAGTGCTTCATCCTTGTCTCCCCTTCCATGCAGGAACTGCTCTCCAGGTGGCAAAAGGAAGGAAGGAAAGATAGCAAGTGGCCAAGGCTCAAGCTGGGATTGGGATTTTCTTTAGACACTCCACTTGAGGAAAATGTCCCTGGGACTCAGTTGCATCCCCATGCTTCTCATCCACACAAAAAGAAGAATAAAGCCACTTGCCCTACCTCCCCACACCACTGCTGGGACCCCATCTTCAGAGACCGGGCTGGGAGTGGGACAAGGCTGACTCATGAGAACCACCAAATATTCCTGCTTGGGGAACCCTATGCAGGGAAGCAGGAGCTCTTTGGTGGCTCCTGGCCGCTGTGCGTGCAGGGTAGCTTGTGCCCCAGCATCCCTTGCAGGACACCTGGAAGCGGACAGGGAGCCAGAATGAAACCCAGAGCCCTCCTTGGGGACCCTCATTTGAGGCAGGGCCCCTCCATTTTTAACCATCTCCCTGGACACATGCCCACACCCAGTAACGCCGAATCCCGCCCTAGCACTAACCCTGCAGAGCACAGAAGTAATTCACAAAAAGTTGGGCAATTCAAAGTTACAGTTTCCACAGCAACCGGCACTCAGACCATTTGGGTAGCTGAAGCTTTTCCTCTTAGCATTCACTCTTTTTCTCCCCAAATAGCATTTTTTTTCTTATTATTAAAGTAATACATGTTCATTGGAGAACATATGGAAATTACAGACAAGTGTAAAGGAGAAAATAAAAATCACCCTTAATCTCACCACTCGAGGTGATCCAATGTCAACATTTTGATGTATTCTCCATTCGTCTAGTTTTTTTTTTTTTTCATGCATAAAAGGATACAATTTTTGAAAATTGGGACTCTAGTGAAATTACTGTTTTATCATTTGGTTTCTTCCACTTAAAAATATATTGTGAGACTTCCCAATAGCCTTACACATTCTTTGAGAATATGATTTTTAATGGCTTCATGGTACTCTTTCATATAGATAAAACATATTCTATCTAACCAATCTATTGTTGAACATTTAGGTGGTTCTCCTTTTTTTCTTTTGCTATTTTAAATAATACTACAGTGAACAGCCTTTTACATAAATTTGTGTGTATGTCTCTGATTAAGTAACCAGATTAGAATAAATTCATAGAACTAAGATTACTGTTCAAACACAATGAACATGCTAATGATTTTAATACGCATGATCAAATCACCCTCTGGAAAGGTTGAAGCAATGTGTACTTCTACCTGTAATGTAGACTCTTCTTTAAAAAAGAAAACAAAAACAAAAACAAAAATACCCTCAAACTGAAAATTTGGTTGGGTTTAAATGAAATCTGTACAACTTATAAAAATTACATTTCCTTCAATTGAAGCATCCTCTCCTATATTTTTAATGAATTTTCTTATTTCTATAACCACCTACTAACATCCTTTGCCCTCTGTTTCTATGGGGTATTCATCTTTTCCTCTGATTTATAAGAGCTCCTTATGCATAAAGATAATAATCCTTTGCCATATTTGTGGCACATATGTTCTCTCAGTTTGTCATTGGATTTTTATTTTGTTTACGGCATTTTTAAAGTGTAGAAGTTTCAAATATTGTTGTAACTCACATCTCTCCTTCTTTTCCTTTATGATTTTGTCATTTGATTTTTATGCTTTGGCAGACCTTCTCCACTCTGCGATCATTTAAATATTTACCTATCTGTTGCTTTCCAGTTATTTTATGACTGTGTGGTTTGGGTTTTACATGGACTGCCCTAAACCCCGTGAGTTTCACGTAGAGGTGGGGTTCTGAATTTGCTTGTTTAATGGTCCTAAGGCTGGAGTTGGGTGATAGATGGTTGCCAGGGAGATACAGGAATTGACTTGTCTGCTGCTCCTGCCTTTCAGGAGCTCTCAGCCTGGCAGGCACCTTTCCACAGGGCCCCAGGGTTTTTGCTAGTGAATGGAAGAAATGAACAAGAAGAGGGAAATAGCTGTTCCGCGATTACACACTGAAAAAGGTGCACCTCACGTGGCTCTGTTTCCCATCTGAGATGGGGGAGGTGGAGGATGGGGAGCGCCAGATGTAGGAAGAGCTGGTGAGCAGCTCCAGTCTCAGCACGTGAAAAATCAAGAGATTGGATTTCAAATCTGAAATTAACCATCACTCTATTTGCAAGATGAGGAGCTAGAGGCAGTTTTGCTGGCATTGCATATCATCGAATACCAAGTTCTCATGAAGAGGGACTGAGGGAAGAAGGAGCCTGGAATTTCAGCTCCCCAGAGATATGGACTGTATCTTCTGTCCAGCACCCCACGGGCCTAAGAGTTGGTAAGTACCAGGCAGGATGGTGTCATCCTAAGCAAGAGGGTGGTTGCCACCAGCCAGCATCCGGGAAGATGCCACTGCAGACTGCCCCCTTGGTCCAGCCTCAGGTGATTACCGCCTTCTGGCATCCCTATTTCAGTCCAGCCTCCGAAACTTTACTGAGGGTCTCTGCTCAGTTTCTGAAGTCAACTCTGCATGTGCTAACAAGGCAAGGGGTTTGTTCATTCATTCCACAGGTTTATTGAGTGTCCACTATTTGTATAGTCCTGTGTTCAGCCTTGTAGATCTATTCCTTTTAAACCAGGCATAAAATATTTCCCTTCCATCTCCCCCTCTCCATTTTCTCTCCTTAGACCCCTTTAAAAAAAAAAAAAACCTGCAACCCTCTATCTTGAATCTCATGTCCTCCAGCCATCACCCTGCCTCAGCTGTCATGTTCCAGGCTGCACTAGTTACCTGGGCATTGGAGAAGATTATAACCACTAACATTTACTGAATGCTCCCTGTGTTGGCACTGAAGGCTGTAAATACATGATCTCTCATAACCTTTATCCAAGAACTTTCATTCAACAAATATTAAGTGCCTACCATGTGACAGACTCTTCTAGTGCACAGGACAGACTGGTGAATAAACCAAAGATTCCTGTCCTCATGAAGCTTATATCCTAGCTGCGGGTTGGGGATGGGAATAGACAAAACAAAGAAACACAATAAATGAAGAAATTATATGTAGGTTGGAAGGTGATAAATATGATAGAAAGAAGTGGGGAGAGATTAGGTGGCCCAAGAGTACCAAGGCTGGGACATGGGAAGGCCTCCTTGAGAAGAGGGCCTTGAGGCAGAGATGTGAAGGAGGTGAGGATGTGTGCCATAGAGATATGAGGGGAAATGCCCTAAGACATGCCTGTTATGGTCAAGAAACAAAAAGGAGGCTGGGTGAATAAGGCAAAAAATGGTAGGAACTGAGGTCAGAGAGGTGGAAATGGGCCATTGTGAGCACTGTGGCTCCTACTCAGGTGAGCTGGGGATAAATGGAGGATTTTAAGCAGAAGAGAAAACTGATGTGACCTGAAGGTTAATTTAATTATTTTATTTTATTTTACTTTACTATTCTATTCTATTCTATTTTATTTTATTTTATTTTATTTTTTGTGACCTGCAGATTTAACGGCTCATCCTGGCTGCTACATTGAGAATATGCTGGGGGTTTGGGGCAGGCATGGTGGCCAAGAGACCAGTTAGGTGGCTGTTGTGATAACTCAGTAGAGAGTGTGTGGCCCTGGCTAGGGTGTTAACAGTGGAGAAGAGAAGTGTTCAGCTTCCAGAGATACTCTAAAAGCAAAGCCAACAGGGGTTCCTGGTGGGTTGGATATATATTGGGAGAGCAAGAGCAGTTATCACTCCAAGATGTTCAGGCAACACCGCTGGAAGTCTGGAGTTGCTCTTTGCTGAGATGACAAAGGCAGCAGGTGGAGCAGGTTTGGGGGAGGGTAGACAGTGGACCCTTGGGGTTGGATATATTGCGTTTGAGGAGCCTGTGAGATACCTCAGTGGCCATGTGAGTAGAACGTCATAGGGATGGCATTTAAAGTCATGACCTTGGATGAGACCACAAGGGAGAAAGTGTAGAAAAAGATGAGAAGTCCAAACACTGAGGCCTGGGATATCCTACACCAAAAGGTTGGGGAGAGGAGGAGCAACCAGCAAAGGAGACTGACAAGTGAAGAACCATGAAGGGTGAAGGCAAATCCAGAGAGTGTGGGTCCTGGCAGGGGCTTGGGGAGGGGATGTATCTAAGAGGAAGAAGTGACCACTGGCTCAAATGCTCCTGGGGAGACAAGAAGGATTAGGATTGGGAATTGGCCCCTGGGTCTTACCCAGAAATGGATATTATACCCATTTTAAGGTGAGGAAAGGGAATCTTAGGGAGAAGATCCAAAGTCACAGAGTTAGGAGCACCAGAGCTACAACATAAGACAAGGTCTATACAAAGCCCAGCCTGCCTGCTTCTCATACTAACCCCTCAGACTCTGAGTGCTCTCTAAACCAAAGGAATGGCTCTGACACCCATGGATTCTCACTCCCAATGGACTATTCATACCCATGAAGTTGAACAGTCCCTGCAGGTCAGGGAAAACTGGGGATGAGCAGAGGATCACAAGCACAACTGTAAGTATCTTTTTAATGCCGAGTGGGATGTGAGGGGATTCTCAGAGTAAGCGTTGTCTGCCTGGCCCTGCTTTCCTTCCAACTGTCTGTTTCATCCACTTAATTAGGGCCTGGCCCCTGAGGACATTTCAAGTTAGTGGCCCCTGGTTTAATGAATTCCAGTCCAGAGATACATGTATTTGAATTGAAGGACATTTCCACAACCAACCGGCAAAGGGAGAGACGGGGCGAGGGGTGCAGAGGCGTGCAGAGCCAACCCAAATCCAGGACCCTCCACGTCTCCATTACCGGATAGGTCTCGATTGTCTGACCCCCCCGGGGCAATGCCTTCCTGGCCAGTGTGCGGGCTCTCCTTGCCTGGGGCAGGATGATAGTCACCGACCTCCCTCTGGTGTCAGCTCTTGCAACTGCAGCCCCAGGAGACAGCAGGAGGCTATGTATGCCTTTTCATACATGCAGGGCCTGGAGAGCCACGCCTAGGAGCCCTCCTTCTCCCGTCTGAGCCTCGTCTGCCTCTGCCCGGGGCAGGTCTGGTGCTCTAGACCACAGGTATGAGCCCTCTGCATTCCCAATTGCGATGGAAATAAGTAAGACGTGGAAATCAGGATGTCTGATGGCTCACCCTGGTTCTCCCTTAGGTTAGCAGTACAGACCTGTAGACCTACAAGAAACCAAGGGTCTCTGACTTGTGCACACCCCTGCACGCCCCCACTCCCCAAACCCCATCTCTCCCTTTGCTAAGTCATTTGATATTTCAAGGCCCATTTGGAAAGGGAGGTGATGGAACAACAGGAGCTCTACTCCTCTACCTACTCCTTCCCCGCTTGCCTTAGGGGCTGGCTTCTGCCCTGGACCTGGAGCTGCGTGGCTGCAGTGGCAGTTGGGAAATAGCTCGGGCCATTTGGGGCATACTACAGGTTGCCTCCTACTCTCAAGGGGATGAGCTCTGGAGCCCATACAGACCTGGGTTCAAATCCTGACTCTGTCACTCATGAGCTCTGGATTCTTTCTGTGCCTCAGTTTCCTGACCTGTAAAATGAAGGTAATCCTACCTACTGTGCTAGGTGGCTGTAGGGCTTTAGTGCCACAATGCTCGTGGGGCACTTAGCACAGAGCCTGACCATGTGGAAAACAGTCAGTAAATGTGGCTATGTAGTAAATGCTTGGGGACGACAGGGATGCAGGGGGCCCAGGAAAGAAGAGCACAGTACAAGAGCCAGGGATTTGAGTCTGAGCTTTATCACTACACTTAACACATCTGTGCACTAGGGCACGCTAATGTCCACAAGGCTGTAAGGAGACTCAAATGGGGTTTGAGGCAATAAGTAGATGGCTACTGGGCTCTGAGGCTGAACATCTGCCTTCTCCGGCTAACCCTGGGCCAAGGATCCCCAGTGTGGGCAGAGACACCTGCCTGGCCCATCTCTTGGGACTGATCGGAGATAAGAGCTGTCATGACAAGGAAAAGTGCTTTGAAAACTGGAATGCTTATACTCTCGTTACCAAGAGACACCACCCCCCACCCCGTCCCCTGCCAGCACGCTGCACTTAGCTCCATATCATAGCACAGATCTCACTGCACAAAAACTGCCTCCTTCTTGCCATCTTCGAGCATACAAAGGTTTCTGCCATCAGGGAGTTTACATTCTAGTTAGAGAGACACAAAAGAAATCGAATAGCAGCAATACCCAAGATGACAGCAGGGGCAGGAGTGAGTGGATCCTGCCCGCTGCAAAGTCTCAGTAGAAACATCAGGTTGAGGGGAGCACAATTCCCAAAAGGGAAGCTAAGCCACAGGAAAACTGGCCACTGGCTTGGGCAAAGATGGACAAACCCTTGCATGGTGAAGAAGGTGCTGGCACTGGAGTCAGGAGGCCCAAGTGGTAGCCTAGGCTCTGTGTTAATCCGAAAAGGCTTCATGCTGTAGGATTCCAACTCTGACATTCTGGAAAAGGCAAAAGGTATGTAGACAGCAAAAAGATCAGTAGTTGCCAGGGGTTGGGAGATGAGTACGCAGAGCACAGAGGATTTTTAGAACAGTGAAACTACTCTGTATGATACTATAATGATGGACACATGTCATTATACATCTGTCCAAACCTATACAATGTAAGACAGCAAGAGGGAACTCTAAAGTAAACTCTGGACTCTGGGGGCGTAGGTTCATCAGCTGTAACAAATGTACCACTCCAGTGGGGGCTGTGCAGGGGCATACAGGAAATCTCTGTAATTTCCACTCAATTTTTCTGTGAACCTAAAATTGACCAGCATTGAGGGTGCACTGGTAAGAGAGTGAGATACCTCAAAGTCCACACCTATAACCTCCTCTTTAGGCCACCATCTTTTCTCTCCAGTGACAGCAGGCAACAAGTCATTGTACATTCAAAATTTGAGTATCTGTCCCTCCAAATGGCTCCAACCAGGGGCAGGCAGCTATTTTAAAATCCAAGAAGCCTCTGCTTACACTGCCACCAGTCAGCTCTGAACAGATCCCACACACGCATGAAGAGCCCCACACAGACACTTGCTGAATGACCTTTTTTTAAAAAAACCAGGATGCAAACCCAGTGAACTCTCCTTTCAGATCCCACATGCCCCGCACCCCCCACCCCGAGGAGTGGCCCACACAGTTGTTTTTTTGTTTTTGTTTTTCAAAGAAACATTATTTGATCTGAAAAACATCTGGAACCTGTTTCCCCACACTTGACTGGAAGCTTTCAGCCGACATCAGATGTCCCACCGCTGAGCAAACACCCTGTTTGCCTGTGCTTGGAGGAGCCCCACCGTGGACTGGGGATAGGCGGTTCGATTAAAAAGCTCGGGAGGGTCAGGCGCAGGTCTGACCATGGGTTCTGCAACCCCCAGAGCAGTGAAAAGTGGGGGAGGGGGGGGGCCGGGAGTGGGGGTAAAGAGGACTGAAAATAAAGGTCAAGGCCAAGAAGTTTCCCAATGAAGCCACCCAGGCGCAAAACATCGCCACGCGAGCGCTTCCGAGTTCATTCTTACAAAGACAACCATTCACATTCTTACTTTCAGGAGGCGCTCCTCGTGGGCAGGGCTGGGATGTGTTTTCGCTTGTGTGCCTGGCTCCTTTAACAGCGTCCCGCACAGGGGCCCAGAGGAGGCCCCCACGAGGACCCGCCCCAGCGAGCGGATGCGTGAGTGGCACCCCAAGTCCGGCGTGCACTTCGTAGGCCGTGTCGGGCATTTTCGCCACGAGCATCTTTGCCACAAACATCTTTGCCGCATAAACAGTCGGCCGTAAGGCAATTTTGCCGTAAAAGATGATGAAAAGTAGCTGGCCGACGGTTTAGTTTGTTTGACAGTTTGGTTTCATTTCTCCATTTTATACTATATAACCTTAGCCCTCACCACGACCTGTATGTACAGTGACGCAGAGTTTTCAACCCACATATCTCATAGAACTTTGGAATGTGGATCAGTGCACATGTGACCAGATGCCAAGAACTAACAGCCGTGTAGAAGGCTGTCACAGCGCCGTGCAAAGCTCAGTTATAGATGCGCATCCTGGTATTTGGAAACTGATACCTCTCAAATGCAGGAAGACATTTTAGTGAAAAAAGTGTGATGCTGAAAAAGGAGACGAATCAACAAGAAAAAAAAATGTATAACACGACGAATGAAAGACTTTGAAGACAAGTACCTAGGTACAATCCACAAAATCAGTTATTTGTGTGGAGTTGCCATGAAGCTACACTATGCCTTTTGAATGTATTCAAATATTTTATATTTCAGAATAGTCTTTTTAATTTTGTTGTTTTTCATGTTTCATTATGTCATTTTTCATGAATGTCCCTTTCATTTTTCATGATTTTAGTTTTGCAGCAAAATTGCCTTAGCCAATTAGTCGTGCAGCAAAAATGTTTGCAGCAAGGATGCTTATGCACGAAACTACCTAGAACTCCATCTGTTTTCAAGTAACAGGATGGAGTCCAGAGGCAACACTATGTAGCTGAAAGTCAGTGGACTGGAAGGGATCTAAGGCTGGCTCTTCCCCTTCCTAACTTTGGCAAGTGTGACCTTGGGAGGTCCCCTCATCTGCAGTTATGGGAATAATCCCTACTCTCCCCAACTCCCAACATGGTTAGGAGGATCGTGTGAAATCCTACCTGAGAAGTTCCTCTGCAACTTCAAAATCTGACTGCAAGGGTTGGAAATGGTGACAAGCATTGCCCCTCTTTCACTGGGTCCTGTCATGACCAGTGGCATTGCCACAGCAGATGGCCAAGAGGCCTGGGTGATTTTAGCAGACTTGGTCCAGGGACAAAGGATAAACTGACACATGAGCAGGTTCTCCTTCATGCACGCCTCCTCTACTGGGCACCGGGTGCCCTCCTCACCTACCTTCCCAGGTCTTGCTCTGCCTATCAGCCCTGCTCCCTGCTCTGAGCCTCAAACCCACACAGGCCTCCTTCCACTCCTTGTACTCTTCAGACTACAAATCTGTCTCTTACAATGACAGCTGACACCATTTGCTAAGCTTATGTCACATGTTAGGCATTGGGTTAGGGTTGCAGGTCATGAATTCTCCCCTAAATCATCACTCAGTGAATTGCTGACCCCCCCCCCTTGTTCTGGGTTTACTGTCTGCTCCCAGGCCCCTGTTCTGGAACTCTTCTGTCCATCCTCAAGAGCAGTGCCAGGGAATTTGCCAAATCCCAGTGGCTCTCCCCAGCCTGGCCCTGCGGCTGCTTCTCTCCGAGTCTGAGCCTGGCAGCCACCCCTTTCCATTCCTGCCTCTCTGACCCTTCACCTTCCCGACCTCTGTCTGAAATGCCCACAAAGTGCAACTTTCTCGCATTCACACCCGAAGCCCTTCTGCCCTCCAGATAGCATCTCACCTCTGTGTGAGGGGCTCTGCTACCTGTGCTCCAGCTCACAGGTCCAGCAGCTGGGGAGACCCCTCACCCCTCCTGGGGCACAGTGAGCACACCTCTCTCTCCTCCTCTTCCTGCTCACCCACGTGCCGGGGCCTGGGGCCTCGGAAGCTTCTGCTGTGCTTCCCACCCTTGACCTCTGAGGTCCCTTTATTTACCTCGTTCCCTTTATTTGACCTCCACCATCCCTGTGATTCTCCTTCTCAGATATGCACTTCTCCAATGGGCCCATTATCTCTAATTTCTGCTGTTTGGGGCATTGCCTTTCCACTGGCTCCTTCCTGTCAGCACTTAAATAGCTCAGGTGCCCCTTGTCTCCCTGAAAACTTCTGGTGTGTGTGTCCCACACTACCACGTCCTCTCCTCATTCAGTCCTCCCTCCCTGTCAGAGCTCCCCAAAGATTCTACCACCTCAAAGATTCCATGCCCTGCCCCCTGACACTGAGGACCCAAATCTAGGCCTCCAGCCTTGCCTTCACTTCCCAGCGAGCTCAGTGGGCAGCTGCCTCTGGGTGCATGCAGGGTCCTCAGATTCAGCATCTGCAGAGTTGCTGGCCTTTGTCTCTATAGATCTAGTTCTTCTCTTGTGTCCCTTGGTAGAAGCCAAAATAATGGGACAGTGCCCTACCACACCTGGTAATTATTAACCACACTTCCCCTCACTCCCCAGAGCGTCTTGTTTTGGAGGATGAGTTATATGCTAAGCCTCACCCTTGCTCACCTGCCTGGTCATCACAGATACCCAAGGGTCACACTAACCCTCCCTCCGCCACGACCCCCACTCCTCCTCAGTCACCAAGCTCTATGGATTCCATTCTTTCTATCTCTCAAATCCATGCCACAGTTCACGCCCTCACATCAAGGGCTTCAGCAGGGTGCTCTCCCTGCCTTCAACCTCCTCTTTCTTCCATTCTTCCACCTGTGCTGCCAGACTGACCATCCTGAATTGCTAATCTGGTCACATTCCCCAGTCCCTCCCCAACCTGGCTTCAAGATAAAATCCAGACTCCACACCAGGGCAAGCAGTGTCTGTGGCCCCTTACATAGTGGCCCTGTCCTCTCCTGAGCCTCCTCCCTTACCCGGCCATCTGGGCCCCCCCACCCCCCTGCCCTGCCTATTCACTGTCTGCAGTTCAGCTCTGGGTACCTCTTCCTGGAGGCCTCCCCAGACTGACTCAGCTTGGCTGCCCCACCTGGTCCTCATGGTAACCGCAGCTCATCCACTGCAACACTGATACCACGCAACTCTGTCTGTCTCCCGACCTAGGCTGGGAGCTCCATGGTGGAGCCTTTTGTTTTTTGACTTTGAGGCACTACCATGGTGTCTGTGTGTTCCATAGATATTTGTTAAGTGCATCACTTCGTATTCCTAACGCTGAATTATGCCTGGCCACCCCCGGCATGTATGCGTGCTCCTCCTCTGCCCCTTCTTTCCCTGAAGGAGAGAATCTGCTCCATCCCTCATGGGCTGCTCTACCCAGCATTCCTCTGAGTGTCAGGAGCCCCACGTCCCTCCTCCACTAATCATTTTGTGACCAGCAGGCCCTATTTTTCTGCTCTGTGTGTAAAGAGAAGGATGGGAAGTGGACTAGTTAGCTCTGAGGTCTCTTGCAGCAAGGAGAGTCTGTGACTCTACCACAAGTGTCCAGACTTGTGTGTATACCTTGGGCCCGTGAGGACAAGGAGGTGGCCCCCCAGGAGGCAGTAACACAGACCCTACAGGCCCAGGGTGGGGTAGGGCTATGCCTGTCCCGTCTGTTTGGAGGATACTCAGAGTTGCCTGCTTTCTGGGATGGAGAGAGGAGCCAAGCCTGCCTGGAAACCGGAGGGACCCCAGGACTCCTTGTTCCTTCTCTCTAATGCAATGCACATTCCCCACTTAAAGGTAATTTCTTCACTTCAAAAGGATTCCAGCTGGTTAAATTCAAGGTGAAGAATAGGCCTCAGTCAAGAAGCTTCTCAGGGGCCTTTCGGTTTACATCATCTTGAGAAGGGATGCATTTTAAGACGCTTGCCTCTTAATGTTTGTCAAAGCACCAGGAGAGAAAGCTTCCTCTTATTTCAACACCTCTCTTAACTCTTGGGGTTGTTGGCACAGGGACCATCCATATTTCCCTGCACTGCTTTGCCTTTTGGAAAACCCACTGGATTTCTCTCCTGGCTTTTCTCTTCCCAACCCTGAGCCCACGCCCACCCTGGGTAGAGGAGAGACTTGTACTGGCTTCAGCAGCTTTTCTTCAGGCTGCCCCAGACACCCAACAGCTAAAAGGCAAACCATGGGACTCACACATCTTATAGTTCACCACACTCCAGGAGGTGTCCTTCCAGCAGCCATTCATTCATTCATTCATTCACCCCCTCACCTAGTCAGTCAACATGGGGCCTGCAATGCTGGTAGGGGCTGTGGGTGGCCTTGCTTTCCTAGAGCTTACAAACTTGTCAAGGCTATGGGAGATATGAACAAGCAATCACAATACAAGACAGAAGGAAGTAAACTCTAGGTCTGATGGGTAGGGGGCATTTAAAAAGCTCAGAGAGGGGGCACCTGGGTGGCTCAGTCGGTTGAGCGTCTGACTTCGGCTCAGGTCACGATCTCGTGGTTCTTGGGTTCGAGCCCCACCCTGGGCTCTGTGCTGACAGCTCGGAGCCTGGAGCCTGCTTCAGATTCTGTGTCTCCCTCCGCCCTCTCTCTCTGTGCTCTTCCCTCCCCTGCTCATGCTCTGTCTCTCTGTCTCTCTTTCTCTCAAAAATAAATAAACATTAAATTTTTTTTAAGATAGTTCAGAGATAGAAGACACCAGCCAGGGATGAAGATAGGGCCAAGAGAGAGATAGGGAAGTCTTCTTAGAAGCAGCAGCATTTTGGTACGGGCAGGGTGTCCCAGTAGGCAGGGTACAAATATGGAAAGTGGCCTGAACAAAGATGTACAGGCAGGAAGACCTCTGGTAGGCACATAGGCACTGTCCCAGGCCCACAGCGCCTCTCCTGACGGTTTGCTTGGTGATGGTGGGGGGCTCCCAAGACATGTCCACTGGCAGCTGCTGCTTTGGTGGCATTGCTTTAATCACTTTGAAGCAAGGCACTATCCCCACATAGCCAGTCACAACCTGCTTGTCCTTTCTCAGTAGGCCCTGGGCCCAGAGGAAATGCCTTCAATCCCATGCTTTGTCACTAAGGACTCGGGCTCCCCTGCCCACACTCTTGAGAGACCCTATTCCCAGAGAGCAGCCCTTCCTCTCCAACTGTTCCAGTTTCTCTCTCTCTAAAGGTGTTTGTTCCCTCGACACCTTAAGGGAAGCTCTAGCCATCATATCATTTCTCATTACCCCTAGCCTATCTCCACCTCTTCACCACCACCCTCCTTAGCAAACACTGCTTTCTGTCCCAAGAAAGCTTCCATTCAGCAAGCCCTCCCACCCCGCCCCCGTCCCCTGACTGTGCCAGTGCCCTGGTGTCTCTGCTGAGAGCCGTTACCAGTGGTCTCCTCTGGGGGAACCATCCTCATTTGCCCTCAGCTTTTGTAGATTTAGTGGGGTTACCCAAGGTCACTGGTTCAAGGATAGGCATGTGATCTAAGCAGGACAAATCCTGGGATTTTTAATGGTTGAAAAGTGTCAATCTATTTTCACTGGGATTGATAAACTAGTAAAAACAAATCTGAAGCTAATGGGGTTGTCTTTGCCACCACAAGGAGAGTCTATTTACACATAAAACCAGCATAGAAAAAAGTAGAGAAAGGGAAAAATAGATTTTTGGTGACATTGTTTGGGCACCTGGATCCAGCCATGCCTGAAGCTATTCCTGGAGTTTTCATTTTGTGAACCAATAGTTTCTTCCCTCTTTTGGCACAAGCTGGTTAGAGTTGGCTTTTGTCACTCATCACTGACAGTCTCAACTAAAGAGATACTTCACTTGCAGACTTGATGAAAACTTTAAATGAAATGACACACAAATAGTACCCAGCATAAAGTGGGTACCACTCGATTAATGGTGTTTTTTGATAACCCTGAATCACCTCGTCAAATGTCAGTTAAATTTACAAAAAAAAAAAAAAAAACAAAAACAAACAAACCCAAAACCCTCTAGTTCTATAGTAGTAGAATATTACGTTTCCTTCCTTTGTTTCTACCACTTTGACCAATTTTTTCTTTGTGAAATCTCTACTCTCCTTGGCTTTCTTAACCACAGTCCCTGCCCTTCATAAGTCTCCAGGTTTTCTGTCCTGCCCCACCTCTGGACTGAGACAGGGTGGGAAATTTCATGATCTGGAGGGAGTGATGTTTTCTCTTCATTATATGCCCACACCCCAGGACAATCGGTGTCAACTAAAAGGAATCAAATGCAGATTTCCCAAACTTGCTTCAAACCAAGTACGCCAGGTACTCAGAAAGTCTGCACTGCCATCTAGTGGACATATGCTATAACATCAGGCGGAATGGAGTCCTTTACTGAGAATCTCTCCTAGGACAGTCACTGGACTGAGAATGTGGTTGATCTCATTACTTTTCAGTGGCAAAGCCAAGGACAAGTGAATTAATGGTGAAGGTCAAGCATCTAGTCCCCACCGGGCAGCATTATACTCTTCCTTACAGGACTGGGTTCCTTCCCCGCAGCCCTCCACCTCCTGTTCCAAGTGTTAGAATCACAGTGGCCTATATCTCCTCTGCTTCTCCCACATGTCCACTGGTGTGCCCCAGGCCAGAGGTCTCCAAGGGAGGAGGGCTGACATGTGCATGTGTGTGTGTTCACGTGCATGCATGTTCATGTGCGTGAGGCTTGGGAGGGTTGAGGGAGAGAGACTCAGAGGCCTTCTCGTCACTTGCTTGCTTAGCCTCCCAGAAGAAAGGATGTTTTGTCAAGGTTGCAAACACAATAGCCTGTCAAAGCTTCATGTTTTCAATCTCATCAATTGTGAGACACATCACAATCTACTGGTTCCCTGATAGTGAAAACTGTTTAAGAAAGAGAAGCATCTACCCTCCACATCTGAGTAAACTTGCAAATTCCCTCACCCCAGAACTTGTTATTTTGTTGTTTATGTAGTCACTGCCACCAGGCCTGGACTGACAGAGGGGAAGAGCCGACGGTGGCCTCTCCCTGCCGCGGTGCACAAAGGGGACCAGAAGGCTGTGCATATGGTGTGCATGTGGTCACATCCTGACCATGGCCCTTCAGCCTCCACCCATTTGTGACCTGGTTCCTGGACACATCACAGTCCTTTTATGTAGGTTGGTATTGGCATCTCCTACTAAAACACAGCAGACAAAGCAAGGTTGCCATCCTCTCCTGACACTGTGGGGGCTCAGTGTGACCCAGGAATCAACGAAGAGAGAAACAGTGACCGGAACCCTGGAGCAGCTCCCCCAGGACATGCTCTGGCCAGTGGGAGCGGCAGCCACAGTCCACTTTCTACTTCCATGGCCCTGCCCCAGGCTCACTACACCCCCAAACCAAGGGAAGCTTCCAGAACAAGATAGTACTAACCATTTCCTAGAGGAAAGAATAGTTATTTCCAATTCCTAAAAGAGCTTCAATCTTCTATTTCAGACAAGTTTGAGCAAACGTTCCGGTGTGTTTCATACTGCGACGATGGAGTCAAGGCGCACTGTTCTGCTTGTTTAGCTACATGAGAAGCCCTGCCCATTACTAGTTAGCTCCTCCCCATTCGCCAGCCACCTTGAACCTTGAAAAGGACTCCCTACACCCCCTCTCTCTTCCTTTTCTCTGCTGACTTCAAAGCACACATCAGCCGGTCTCCACATAAACTGACGAGCCAGGCTCTGGGGCCCAGGGGCTGCAGGAGCAGGGAAAGATCCTGGCAGAGCTGCCCCACAGTCCCACTAAGGCTTCCGGTCTGCAGCCCTCCAACCGACCCCACCCTCCTCCAAGGCCAAGGGGCTGCTCTGAGGCAGGCGCATCCTATGGCATCAGCCACCTGGTACCACCAGACCCAACCCAGAGGGCCTTGCTTCAAGTCACACAAATGAGCAAGCTCAGAGGGAAACCAAGACCCACGGCCCTCCCGCTCCAGGCTTTTGCTCACTCACCTCCAAGGCCCCAGGGAACTTGACAATGGGCTCATCCCAGTGGGTGATCTTCTGTCTGTAATTGTTGCAGTCGGGGACAAACATGCAGCCAATGTTCCCCAGTTCTGGGTAGAAAACTTCAAGGCCCCTGTGGAGAGAAGGAGATAGTCAGGGGGAGTCTGGCAGGTTCAAAGCCTTCAGTCTAGCCCCATTGGAAATGTAGAGTCAAGTGGGATGGAATCCTAGGCCTGCTCCCAACTAGTCGTGGTCACTAACTAGCGTGACTGGTGTGACCTGAGAGTTACTTGACCTCTTGGTGACTCGGTTTCTTCACCTGTAGAATGGGGACACACCTGAAGTATTGGTGTGAGGAGTAAAGTAGGTGATCGACGTTTACAACAGAGCCAGCAAGTCGTCAGTGGTCAGAAAGTGTGAACTATCATCTGTATTGACTTCTCAAAAAGAGCATGCATCCTTAGACAAACCTGGTCCGTGTCTTTAAAGTAGGATTGCGTTTATAAGAACAATATTTGCACATTGCTTTTCGGGGAGGTTCTCTTTACATCAAGAAAGGTTTAGCAAATTAGCACATCCTTCTTCACGGGCACAGACGTTCGTCAACCCTAAACAAATCAAGATCCTCTGTATGTCTGGAAACCTCACCAATAGTTAAATAATCCACATCTTTGGGTCAAGCATTGCCCAATAACCTAGGCTCTCCACCTACCATTCCCTGCACTTTCAAAATGCAAATATCTCCTAGGAGGTAAAATATCTGGTCACTAAGACTGTAGTACGAATCCATTTTTCTATTTTTTTCCCTGCAAAGAAGGCCTGAATAGTAAGAATGCTCTGAGAATTGAGTTCACTGGAAGGGCTGATCCCATAACTTCACCAGGGTTAGCCTTAAGGGCTTACCTGTATCTGAGCCTCAGGGATGTATACCAGGCTGGGATGTCAAAAAGATATTTAAAAATAACAACAACAACAACAACAACAACAACAAAAACCTTGCCCTTCCTCTCTGTCCTTCTGTCACTTTATATCACCAAGACCCAGGATCTCTATAGGGTGCATTGGGTTAAGATGATTCGCTGACAGAGAAGGGGTGAATTCCTAGCCTTGCCCAAAGTCCAGCTTGGCTGACCAGCTCCACACCCTGCCAGTGGTCACCCAGAGCTGGCCATGATTCCCTTGCTGGAGGTAATGCCTGGAGGAGACCCGGTGCGAGTATAATGGGGGAGTAGATCCGGAGGGGGAGCTCCTGAGTTCTGGACCCGGGGAGAAAGGCAAGGCCTGCCTTCCAGTGGGAGGGAACTCACATTCTCCTCCTGTCCCACCCTTCCAGTGGCTCCTGAGGGCCAGAGCCTGCAACACTGAGCAGACACAGGACGTACTGTGGGCCAGCACCCCACCCCACCCCAAGCCAGCCTCAGGCCAGTTAGCTGAACTTCCGGTTTGCTGAGCACACTTGTTTCTTCTACCTCTTGGCAAGTTTACAGTAATTCCTTTGGAGGCCATGGTTTGAATGGCTTTTGAACAAGTTTTAGAGGACGGGTTTTCATTTTTCTTCCCAGCAACATTTTGGTTGTTCTGCCAAACAGCTCCCTGCCACTGCGGCTGGCGAGACCCAAGGCTGAGAGAGGGGACCCTCCACTGGCAGAGAGTTGGAGAGTCAGCACATAGCCCGGACTGGGAAAGGCCACGGGGCAGGCAGGATGGAAATGGAGGAACACAGAGGCCTCTCCCAGGAAACGAATGGGTTTACTTATTTTATCCTGGTAGAATTGCTGCAAATGTTTAAACAGTTAATCAAAATCAGCAAGCTGACGTTTGGCGAGTGGGCCTAAAGGGTAGGTGCCAGGGGACCAGGGATTAGGTCCCTGCCGCCAGCCCCTGTCACACCACAGGGCGCTGCCAGCCCAGCATCTGAAAACTACATGTTACTCCACACAGCAGGCCATGCCAGGGGGCCATGTGCAGGCCTCTGTTCTGTTCAGCAGTTTTACCAAAGGCTTGGATCAGGACACAGAAGGCAAATTTATTTGAATTGTGAGTGGCACAAAGTTGATTAATAACAACGATCAAATTGGTCGTTGATTAAAATTAACAGACGGGGGTCGCCTGGGTGGCTCAGTCGGTTAAGTGGCCGACTTCCCCTTAGGTCATGATCTCACGGTCTGTGAATTTGAGCCCCGCATTGGGCTCTGTGCTGACAGTTCAGAGCCTGGAGCCTGCTTCTGTTTCTGTGTCTCCCTCTCTCTTTGCCCCTCCTCCATTCGCGCTCTGTCTCTCTCTGCCTTTCAAAAAACATGAATAAATGTTAAAAAGAAAAAAAAAACTAACAGATGATTGGAGTGCCTGCGTGGCTCTGTTGGTTAAGCGTCCGACTCTGACTCAGGTCATGATCTCACAGTTCATGAGTTCAAGTTCTGCGTCGGGCTCTGTGATGACAGCTCAGAGCCCGGAGCCTACTTGGGATTCTGTGTCTCCCTCTCTCTGCCCCTCGCGCTCTCTCCCTCCCTCAAAAATAAATAAACATAAAAACAAAAAGTAACAGATGATCAAATCAGCCTAAAGAAAGATCTGGACAGGCCTGAGATGAACTGAATCCAAAATTAAACTTAGTTAGAATACACTTGACACCTTGTGCCATCTTCCTGCAGTGCCCTTCCTGCTCGTGGGGTACTTCACATGGGACACATTCTATTTCCATCCCCAGATTTGGGACATTTCCTGGTCAACTTCACAAGACCAAGAGGCACCTGAGAGGACGGGGGAAGGGGCAGGGGCTCTGGTCCCAGCGTGGTCACTATCTCACATTGCTTTGGGGGCAGGGTGGGGGATGGGGTGGAGGGAAGGGAATGGCATGATGGGCATTATTTCATTTCCTACCACGCCTCAAAGCGGCTGTTATCATTATTCTTATCTCCCAAATGAGTAAACCGAGGCCCAAAAGAAAGTTAAGGAACTAGCACAGGGTCTCATCGTTGGTGTGGCAGGCAGCCAGCATCATGTCCCCAGAGATCCCCACCTCCTGGTCCTCCCACCCTAGTGGGACCCCTCCCTCCCCTTGAACGGGGGCTGGATTTAGTGACTTGATTCTAACAGAGCAGATCCGGCAGCAGCGCGGGATGTCACTTCCAAGATCACGTTATAAGAAGACTGTGGCTTGTCTCACAGGCTCTGCCCCTGAGATCCTGGCTCTGTGGGAAGCCTCCGCTGTGTGGTGAACAGCCCCACGGAGAGGCCACATGGCAAGGGCCCGAGGCCTGTCAACACCCACATTAGCGAGCTCGGGAGCAGAGCACCCCGCCCCAGCCAGTCCGCTCTGCAGACGAGGCCGCGGCCGCGGGTGAGCCCTTGCTGCCCAGCCGGGCGCTGCCCAGAGCAAATGGGACACAAGTGTGAGTGGCCGCCACGTTTGGGGTGACTTGTGCAGCGGTGGAGAACTACTCCAGCGGCTTGTCTGCCATCTGCTGTGCCACACGGCTTCCCTAGGGAGTCACTCCGTGTCTCCAGGCTTCCGACTAGTAGTGACCCAAGTCCCCTCAGCTTTGTAAGACGCGGATCAGAGAGAGATGGCTCCGGGGCTATACCTGTGGAAAGGGCTCAGAATTCCAGTGGCCTAAAAGTGAGGTTGACAAGCAGGCCCATGGAGGTGAGGCCACCTGGACAGAGGTCCAAGGGGGCTCGGTGGGCACACAGTTCTCGGTGTCAAAGTGTGGGGCGCCACCTTCGGAAAAGAGCAATGGGTCTGTCTCCAACCTCTGCTCGCAGAAGTGGGGCCCAGAACCAAGGCCCCCCGAGGAGGAACTGACGATGAAGATGGGAGCCCAGCCGAGAAGAGCTGCGGGTGGAGGCAGGCAGCGTAACCCCCCAATGTCTGAAGGAGCCTCAAGAGGAAGAGAAACTAGGGGCGCCTGGGTGGTTCAGTTACGTGTCCAACTTCAGCGCAGGTCATGAGCTCCCAGTTCGTGGGTTCCAGCCCCGCATCAGGCTCTGTGCTGAGAGCTCGGAGCCCGGAGCCCCCTTCAGATTCTGTGTCTCCCTCTGTCTCTGCCCTCCCCTGTTCTTGCTCTGTCTCTCTGTCTCTCAAAAATAAATAAACATTAAAAAAAAAAAAAGAGGAAGAGGAGCTAGACTCGTTCCATGCAGTGTGCAGGACAACACTAGAAGGGATGTGGTGAAGTTAAAGAAAGGCAACCCCTGCCTCGAGTGGGGATGCAGCTTCTGGGGGGGGGGGCTTTCAGCACAGGCCAGAGGGCTTTGGCAGGGTGGGGGGGAAGGGGGGGCTCCCAGCCAGGGGAGCTGACGTAGCGGGAGGGCGTTGTTGAATAGACGCACCCACAGGGTGTGGGTTAGACTGTCGTTCTCTCGCTGCTGAGACTGAACCTGAGTTCTGATCTCAGGGTTTTGTCAGGGGTCGGTAAGCTGTAACCCTGGAAGAGCTTTTCCCTTAACGGTGTCTTCCTACTGCTTGTCCCTGTACATGAATTTCCTCCTTTCTAGATTAATACCCTCAGGTGTTAAGGCCTGACTTCAAAAATTCCCTATTCGGGATGCCTGGGTGGCTCAGTTGGTTGAGCGTCTGACTCTTGATTTGGGCTCAGGTCATGATCCCAAAGTCCTGGGATCCAGCCCTGCATCAGGCTCAGCACTGAGCACGGAGCCTGCTTAAGATCCTCCCCCCCCCCCCCCCCCTCCCCCACTTGTGCATGTGGTCAGGTGTGCGTTCTCTCTCTCTAAAAACTTTTTAAATGTTTATTTATTTTTGAGAGAGAGAGAGAGAACGAACGGGTGAGGAACAGAGAGAGAGGGAGACCCAGAATCCAAAGCAGGCTCCAGGCTCTGAGCTGTCGGCACAGAGCCCAATGCGGGGCTTGAACCCATGAACTGTGAGATCATGACCTGAGCTGAAGTAGGACATTTAACCGACTGAAACACCCAGGCACCCCCCTCTCTCTCTCTCTCTAAATATATATATAATATATATATTTTTCTCTCTCTCTCTATTAGACTCTACCGAATAATGAGAGGAGTGGCTTCTTGGGGGGTGGGGAGATCTCTTGAAGAGGTCAGGTGAGGGGGCCCTGGCACAGGACATCCTGATCTCTCCTCAGGGGTCTGACGTATCCATAATGTGTTCTCAGTTAGTGATGATCTTTTACCAACAAAGGCCTTCAGAGGTAATAAAGACAAACCTCCCCTTTTGCAGTGACGGTTTATAACCAGTCATTTCCTAGCACACAACCTTAGTGTGGCAAGTTTGTGTTTCTCAAGCTGGGGGTCTCCTGGTGGACTCCAGGGAGTCCTGAGAGCACCTCCTGTAATGGAGTGAGTTCCAGTTGCCCCTCCCCCAGAATTCATATGCCGAACCCCAGCCCCCTGGTGTGATGACATTATGAGGTGGGGCGTCCGGGAGGGGCCTTCCACTGTGTGAGGGGACAGTGGGAAGACATCCATCTATGAATCAGGAAGCAGGTTCTCACCAGACGTGGAAACTGCTGCCACCTTGATCTGGGACTTCCCAACCTCCAGGAGGAGAAGTAAATTTCTGCTGTTCATAAGGCACCTTGCCCTAGAACTTTGTTATAGCAGCCCAAGTGCCCTGAGACAGCTCCCCTTCACTCGAGTTTGAGAAGCTCCAAAGATGGGTAGGGAAAGGGCATTGAGTGTAGAGCCAAACAAGGGGGGCTGAATCCAGGCTCTGCCACTGGCGAGGTGTGTGAGCTCTGTGGACCGGTTCTTCAATCTTGGGGATTCCTCGTCTGCAATATGAGGATGGTGACACGTACCTGGTGGGTTCGTGATAACAGCGAAATGAGCCAAGGAGTCTAGGCACCAGCGGAACTCCTGGCATACAATGGATGCCCCAGAGCCCTCAGGCGTACCATAGTGCACAGGCCCCCAGGGCACCAGCGTGTGGATGTCTGCAGGGCAGAGCCTAGGGCAGCCGGGGCCCAGGTGGGCCGCCCCCAGTGACCACGCACATGGTCATTTTCTAAGTGTGCCGCAGTGAACGTGGGAGGCACGGAGGCACTCCATAATGGGGCCTTATTGTGGCCCCGCCCAGCTGACCTCCAGGGACTTGATCTTCTGCCCTACCAGAGTTAAACGGCTACCCACCCCCAGGAAGGCTCCGCTCAGCAGAGTACCTAGAGGACTGGAGCCCACATGTGAGATGCAGCCGTGTTCGCTCCTCCCACTCAAAACTCCATTTAGAACTGTTTGGCCATAGTTTTAGAAATGTACTGATAAGAGCACAGAGCAAAATGTGTGTTAGCTTTTGGGAGAGGGAGGGGTTTTAACTACCTAACTTTTTCAGGGAAAACATGTATTTATCTTTCTAAAAGTTAACATTTGTAAGAATTCAAGTGTACCCAAGGAGGCAGAGCAGGAAATAAGAGTTCTTCCCTCCTCTCTCACTTCCGATGGCTTCAGTGGGATGCCAGGCTCCTTTGTCACCAAACTGGCAGAGAGGTTGGCAGCAAAGCGGCCTGGGCAGCCCTCAGGACGAGCCACGAGCCCAGGACAATTAAGACTGGTTTTTCTAACGGGCAGTCAGTGAGGAGAGAGCTGAACTCTGACACAGGCAGGAGGAGCTTGGGTCCTCAGAAGGGAAAAAGCCAGCCTCTGAGGCCCAGCCTCCTCTCTAGACAACACCCAGTGGCCATGCTCCTTAAAGGCCCACCTGCCCCACACTCCCAGCGCCTCCATACTGAAAAGCAAACGGCCACTTCTCACACAGGGAGCGTCCAATCCCACACCCTCTGTGGACTGCCACTGTTCTTTAAAATGCTTCTTTGTTGGGGGAAGGGAGCATTCTGGGCTGTGGGGAGGGATGGTCTCTCTTGGGTGCCAGCAGGGAGGGTGAGGCCAGCCCCTCAGGTTTGGAGGCCCCCCTGGAGTATAAAGGGGAGCTGACTGTATCTGTATATACCCTCTGGGTCCGGGAGACCACCGTCTGGAAGGTAGGAGCCTGTCTCCAGTTCTTTCCTTAATGCTGGCCTCCATTGAGGTGGTCTCCAGGGCTCAGTGATTTTCTACCTGCCCACGAAGGCCACTTAGGAGACAACGCTCCCTGATTCTGCAAACACCCCTCCTGGAGATCTCAACCCCCATTTTGCCCTGCCTGGTTGCTTCCCGGGCCCCACCAGCCTTACTTGCAGAGGACAGCATCGGTGTCAGACAGGGCCTCGTACATACACATGTCGCCGTCCTCCTCGTCCCCGGGGACCACCATTGTGAGACCCAGAAACAGTGCCGCCGTGGCCAGCTTCATTGTCCAGCCCATGGATACCTGGAACACAAGGGACTTTTAGAGCTGCGGGGCCCTCTGCAGCGGGTGCCCTTCTCACCCTGTGGCCCCCATCCCCAGGGGACTCACTTGGAGGAACAGGGACCTCTGGTAAGCAGAAGGAGAAGGGCAGGCAGCTGCCTGGGCTCCCGCAGCTAATCTGCCACCCGGACACAAATACCTTGGGAGGACCTGGGCCTACTCCAACCCGGGCTCAATTTGCAGTCCTGGCTGAGGCCCCTCCTCTGTCAGAGCAAGGCTTTGCTGTCCTCTAATCCCGGCTGCCAGGGCAGAGAGCAAGCTGCGAAGCAGAAGGGCTTATATAAGCCTCTCACCCCACCCAGATCCTCATCTTGTCCCCCACCACTCGCCCCGTGTGTGATCAGTGGGCCATGGGCCAGCCTGCTTCTTTGGCTTTAAGGCAAACTCTGGGAAGCTGATGACCCCAGGCTTTAAGCTGGGGGCGGGTTCCGGGGAGCCTGCAAGAGCAAGACCTTGGTTGTTTTTCCAGGAGCAGGGGTTGGGCTGGGCTGTGCGCCGGAGACAGCTCTGCTTCTCCTGCCCACAGTTCCCATGCCACCTGCCTTGACGGCCTTGGGGCTGACGGACGGTCTGTGGTTGGGTGCAGTGACCCTGTGCAGGAAGGGCTGCCGCACTTAGGGCCGCCCTGGCCCCGAGGCCAGCTCCAAAGGGCCAGCTGAGGACAGAAGGGCTCCTCCGACTGCACCTTGCAGCAGTGCTGAACTCAGCAGTCTCCCAAAATAATAGTCTCCGGAGAAGGAACCGGCAGGGCTGCTGGGGAAGGGAGCAGCTTGCACGGTGCCAGTGAGGTGCCGGCTGGGCGGAAGGGGGGAGCAGCCTGTAGGAAGTTGTGTGTGGGACTCTGATTGGAACCAGAGAGGGCAGGGGAAGATCACAGGCAGTTCTCCCACGGCCTTTCCAGTTGATCTGTGCTCTGTCTTCTCTGAGATGGGGTGTGGGGGTGTGCTGGGGAATGTTCTAGCAGCTGGGAACTGAGGACTCCCGTGTTCTGCTCTGAGCCCCGCCAGGCTCCTTGGGTAGGGGAGTGGGGACTATGGCTCTCTAAGATGCTCCATTTCTCCCTTTCATAAAAACAAGTATAATGACCCGTCGCTCCCGTGCCTTGCTAAGGAAGATGAGATCATAGCTATGAAGTTTACACAGCTTAAGCTTTAGAGAAACTATTTCAGCATAGCTGGCTTTCCAATTGAATTCCTGCATCCAGGATCCCAACTTCTAGCAAAAAGCTCTTCTTGGGGGCTATTAGTTAAACACATTTCTCAATCATTAGAGTCCCTGATGTATGACTACAGCTCCCCCACAGAGGACTCATTCCCCAGATCTTCCCTACTGGAGGTGTCTCCTAGTAGCCTCCTCACAGGATGGCGGTGAGAATGGAATTGAACAAATTACGTTAAGGCCCTCAGTGAGGGATGACCTCACCTACGGAATGCTCGATCGTGTATGCATTCCCAATCCATTTCGCTATCAGGTACTGAGCACCTCCCATGTGCCAGGCCCTGTGTCTGCTCTATGGTGTAGGGACAGCATGGCCCCTGTTCTCATAGAGCTCACAGGATAGCCAGAGCCACAAGGACAATGCTGCCAGAATGGTCTTCAAAGGCCAAGAGACTCTGATCTTCAAAGTGGCAGCCGCTAGAGAAGCCAAAACTTTCCTCAATACCAATAGCTCTTAGTACCAAAAAAAAAAAAAACAAAAAAAAAACAAAAAAACACCGTCTGGAGGTGGGGAAGAGTCCCCAGGGTAGGGTTGCTCCTGCTGAGTCTGCTCAGGTCAGCAATGCTTCCTTACTCAGTATGTGGCAAGCTTTTATCATTGAATCCTTATGATATGATCCTTTGGAGTAGGTGCTATTCTTATCCCATTTTACAGAGGAGGAGACTGAGGTACAGATAGGTTAGCTAACTTGGACCTTGGTCACATGAGTCATAAGTGGAAGACCTGGGATTTGAACCCATGCCATCTGCTTCCAGACTACTTGCTTCTTAACCATTAACCACTCCTCTACTGCCCCCTCTTGGAGCTTGGCTGTCGCCCTTCTTTCCCTTCTGTTGCCCCCCTCTATTCCCTGTGTTCTTGGAACAAAGCCCAGAATCTCCTATGCCTGCATGATCTGGCTCCTCCTGCTTCTCTAGCTGTGACTCTCTACTCTCCGCTGCTTGAGGTTTAACTCCCGCTCATCCCTCCAGCTCCTTCCTGCCCCAGGGCCTTCCTCTGCACCGCCCTCACTTCCCACTCCCTTTTGGTGGATAGTCAAAATGCCATTTCTTGGGAGAAATGCCCTGACACCTAGCTTCCGTTAAATTCCTGTTATACAGAATCATAGCTCCTTATTCCTTTCCTTGTGCTTATATGCTTGCAATGAATTCTTTTGTAATTACTTGCTTAAAGATTTGCTTGTGGTTCCCCCGCCCTTCAATCTACAAGCTTCGTGGAGGCTGTACTGAGTTTGCGTCCAGCATTCCCAGCACAGTGCCTGGTGAGTCTAGATGTCTAATAAATTACTGTTTGAATGCCTGACAAACCCACCACCTCTGTTTCTGACAGTCCTATTTTCACTTAATAGCTCCTAACTCAATAAACATCAGCAGGAAATAACCACTCAAGTTGGCGCCTGGCCCTGGATCCCGTTTGATTATTTATCTAACCTTCTCTGCTTGTTTTTGCAAAGAGATCTGACAGAGTGCAGTGGTTCTCGGTATTTTCGAATCTGATCTTTCTCTTGGGGATTCACAGAACTTCACTTCAAATGTGGAGTCCAAGATCTAGGAACCACATTCAAGCCCAGGAAGGTGCTGTGTCTCTTTCCCATTGCCAGGATGTTTTTCTCTACAGCCTTATTTCTGGAAACTCCCATCTCTAGATCCTGAGGTGGCCACCCTGGGAGTCCCCTTCTCTTCCTTTAGTCACCAGGGCTGGGACTACATCCAAACACTATCAGGTAGGCAGAGGCTGTTGACTTCCTGAGATGCCTTGATCCCTCCAAACCCAGGAATCTGCTGGGCCAGTGCTCCTAGAAGTCTTGACCCCCACCCCCTTCTATCCTTCCAAGCCTCCTGTGCCTAACAGCCCCTCACCCCCATCACTGCCCAGATGTTACCTTCCTTCTTTATCCAGACAGCCACTCATGCTTTCCCTCCCTCCAAAACCTTTCCATATGTGCTCTGAAATCTCTGAACTGCAGTTACTGAATTCCCCCTCGCGCTTTTCCTTCCGTTTTCATTAAGAAATTGAGATTCACAAACCATAAGATCCACCCTTTTAACAAGTACAATTCAGTGGTTTTAGTATAGAAATCACTAAAGGTTGTGCAACCATCACAAAGTAGCACAACCATCATCACTATCTAATTCCAGAACATTTTCATCACCCCCAAAAGAAGCCCCAAAGCAGAACTTATTAGCAGTTAGTCCCCATTCCTTCCTCTCCCAGTCCCCCGGGTCACTAATCTACTCTCTCTACCTTTGAGGATTTGCCTATTCTGGATGTTTCATATAAATGGAATCATACTACAGTTGACCCTTGAACAGCATGGGAATTAGGGATGCCAATCCCCTGTGCAGTTGAAAATCTGTGTATAACTTTTGACTCCCCCCAAATTTGACTACCGAGAGCCTACTGTTGTCTGGAAGCCTTGCTGATAACATAAATCGTTGATTAACACATATTTTGTGTTACATGTATTCTTACAGTACAGTAAGCTAGAGAAAAGAAAACATTATTAAGAAAATCGTAAGAAAGAGAAAATACATTTGTAGGCCTGTACTGTAAACAAATCACATATAGGTAGACCCATGCAGTTCAAACCGATGCCGTTCAAGGATCAACTGTGTATGTGTTCTCTTGTGACCAGCTTCTTTCACCCAGCATGTTTTCAAGGTTCATCCATGTTGTCAGTACTTCGTTATCTTTTATAGCTGAATTAATATTCCATTGTATGGATATGCCACGTTTTATTTACCCACTCATCAGTTGATGGACATTGAGTTATTTGGGGCTATTATGAACGATGCTATTATAAACATTTGTAGACATGTTTTTGTGTGTGAAAATATGCTTTCAATTTTCTTGAGTTATGCCCAGGAGTAGAATTGTTGGCTCATATGACAATTCCATGTATAACATTTTGAGGAACTACCAGTCTGTCTCCCAAAGTGGCCATTATATTTTATCTTTCTACTAGCAAGGAAGGTTCCAATTTCTTCACATCCTCACTAGGACTCCTTATTGTTTCTTTTTGATTATAGTGATCTGAGTGGGCATGAAATGGTATTACATGTGGTTTTGATTTGCATTTTCCTGATGACTAATGATGTAGAACATCTTTTCATGAGTTTTTGCCTATTTATGTATCTTCTTTAGAGAAATATCCATTCAAATCCTTTGCCACTTTTCAAATAGGTTATCTTTTTATTGTTGAGTTAGACAAGTTCTTTATATATTTTGGATATTAGACACTGTGATTTATAAAAAATATATATTTGATATTCATCTCATTTTTTTGCACAGAGCTTCTAAAACCCTTGGAATTTCCTAAGTGATAAGAGTGATAAAGATGTCTTGACATTCATAATAACCCCTTTTCAACCATACCTAATTATATGGTAATGAGGTAACTTTTGGAAAGCACCTAAAAAGATGGGGGCTGGTTGCCAGTGAAATCAACCATATGATTGGAGGTTTGGGACTTTTAATTCTCCTTCTCCACCTTCAGGGAGGGGAGGGGCGCTGGAAGTGGAATCAATCATCAATGTCCAGTGATTTAGTCAATCATACCTATGTAATGAGACCTCCATTAAAAACTCAAAAGGATAGAGGTGAGGAGAGCTTCCAGGTTAGTGAACACTTGGAGATTTGGGGAAAGGATACAACTCAGAGAGAATAGCTCTGTGCCCCTTCTTACATACCTTGACCTATGCATCTCTTCTACCTGGCTGTTTCTGAGTTACATCCTTTTGTAATAAACTAGTAATCTAGTTAAGTCAAATGTTTCTCTGAGTTCTGTGAGCCACTCTAACAAATTAATTGAACCCAGGGAGGGGGTTGTCGGAACCTCTAATCTACAGCTGGTAGGCCAGAAGCTCAGGTAATAGTCTGGAGTTACAATTGGCACCTGAGGGTAAGGGAACAGTCTTGTAGGACCAAGCCCCTTATCCTGTGGGATCTAATGCTATCTCCAGGTAAATAGTGTCAGAACTGAGTTGAATTGTAGGACATCCAGCTAGTGTTAGAGAATTTCTTGATGTAGAGAAAAAACTCACACATTGGGATTGGTGCCAAAAATCATAGGCCTTCACCAGATATTTGATTTGTAAACATTTTCTCCCCTTCTATGGGTCGTCTTTTTATTTTCTTGATTGTGTACTATGATGCAGAAAAGTTTTTAATTTCAGTGAAGTATGGTTTATCTATCTTTTCTTTTGTTGTCTGTGCTTTTGGTGTCATATCCAAGAAATTATCACAAATCCAATGTCATGAAGATTTTCCCCTACGTTTTCTTCCAAAAGTTTTCCAATCTTAGCTCTTACATTTACATCATCAATCCATTGTGACTTAATTTTTATATGTTGTGTTAGACAGAGGTCCAATTTCACTCTTTTGCATGTAGCTATCCAATTGGCCCAACATCATTTGCTGAAACGACTTTGCTTTCCCCATTGATATCCCTTCACCTCCACCTCTTGCCATAACCCGAATCTCCCTGACCCTTGAAAAGTTGCTTCTCTTGAAGTTCTTCAAAGTGTGGAATGCACAGTTTCTCACCCCCGACATGTCTGGGGACTGGGAGGTAAGATTGACTAGCTGTTCATTCCCCATTGCTGCTTCTATACCATGACTCCTCAGTCCTCTTGTCAAAATCTACACTTCTTGAGGCTTACTCCATCTGAATCAATCCTAATTGGTATTATCTGCCTTCCTATCACTCCTCCTCACTGAAGACATTGTTACTTGGCATGGAAACTTTCCCCCTGTTCCAAGTCTTGATGTCAACACTGGGTGACATCCATATCCTCTTCCAACACCTTCTGTGCCCTCCTCTCCAACCTCTTTTCTGATGGCAACTTCTTGGACACTGTCATCACTAAAAAACATTCCATCCCTAAAATCTTAAATTCAAGAAGCTATTCTGATAACAACCTCTTCTTTTTCTCTCACTTTGCTATTCCCACGACACTCAGTCTTTCATCTTATTCTGAACTCCAATCCCTTGACCACTGTCCTTTTTCTTTACTTATTCTGACTTGCTTCTCTCTGGTGCTTAGTTTCCTGTGATTCTTTGTTTCTACTATTCACTCACACCATCTTTTTTTCCATCTTCTTCATGTTGTGGCTGTTGGATGTAACTCCAGTTTTGAACCAGTCTGCCTGCTCCACTGTGTACCCTTGCTGCTCACCACTCCCACTTATCTTCTCAGTACCTTGTGCCTTCTACAGACCCTGGGGCAGGGGAATGTGGGGAAATATTGTGCTAAGTGAAAGAAGCCTGTCACAAAAGAACACATATTGTATGATTCTTTTTATATGAAATGTCCAGAACAGGTATATATACATGGACAGAAAATTGATTAGTGGTTGCCTAGAGCTGTGGGTGGGCAGGTGAGTGAATAGGGGAGATGGGGGTGATAGCTGAAGGGTATAGGGTTTCTTTTGGAGGTGATGAAAATGTTCTAACATTGTAGTGGTGATAGCACATTTCTGTAAATATACTAAAAACCATTGAATTATACACTTTAAAAAACATTAAATTATACATATTTAAATTATACCATACAATTTGGTGAACTGTGTGGTATGTGAAATATATCTTAATAATGCTGTTTAAAGAAAAAACAGCCAGGTCACATCAGCAAGATGATGTACTGGGAAGCTCCAAGCTCTCATTCCTCTATGGAAACTTCAAAACACACACACACATGCACACACAACCCAAAACCAAACCAGCTAACTAACAAAACAAATTAAACTCCCAAAGCTGGCTGAGCTGTGAGCTCTGGAAAACAGTCAAAGGTCGAGAGCAACCAAGTGAATTCTCAGTCAAGGAAGCGTTGCCTTCAATATGGTAAGAAATTACATGGCATTTTCACTTGTCTTTGCCCCTACACTGTCCCCAGAATAATCCAGTCTTGGTTTAGAGGACACTGAAGCCCAGTTACCAATTTCCTCTCTCAAATAAGAGAAATCAGAGGGAGCAAAGAAAACCTTACTGCAGTGTTCTAACCTGTCTAGGGATTGCCTGAAGTACTGGTCTCTGTTTTGTCTAACTGAGATCTCAGGGAGAGTAAGGAGTGGAAATTGTTTATGAAAACTGCAGGGATACTACAGATCTTCAGATACTTGGGGCAAGACATTATTGATGAAGACATCTAAAGGACAATATAAGTCCCCAAAAGAAGCTAGGGTGAGATTCCTGGGGGGAAATTACAACATTTAAAAGAAGCTGTGTATATGGGGGAATTGAGAAAGCCACATTCATGTCCAGCCAAGACACATGCTCAGAAAAAAAAACAGAGAAGGTCTAAAGTTCTCATCTTGGGCTCACCCCTGGGCCCAGACCATGCCCACCTAATCAGTGAAGGTCTTCTCTGGCACATAGCCAGTCTGAAAAGACTGGGGAAAGTGGCTGCTTCTTTCAAATACCCAACTTTCAACAACGACAGAAAAATCACAAAGAACAATAAAATGTAGCCCATTCAAAGGAATAAAATAAGTTGACATAAACAGTCCCTGAGAAAGCTCACACATCAAACTTATTAAAGACTTTAAAATAACTGTCTTAAATATACTCAAAGAGCTAAAGAAAAACATGAATCAATAACTAAAGGAAATCAGGAAGACAGTGAAACAGTATATGAACAAAATCAGAATATCAACAAAGTTTAGAAATTATAAAAACCAACAAAACAAATTATAGAGATAAAAAAATAAAATAACTGAGTGATAAATTTACTATAGGGGTTCAATAGCTTATTTGAACAGGGAGAAAAAAAGTAATCCATAAATTTAAAGATAAGAATGCTGAAATTATTGAGTTTGGGATCAGGAGCAAAAAGAAAAAACAATGAAAAAAAAATGAACAGAGCTTAAAAGACCCATGGGATACCATCAAGTAGACCGGTGTATGCATTATGAGAGTTCCAGAAGGAGAAAAGAGAGAAGGGAGCAGATGGATTATTTGAAGAAATAATGGCCAAAAACTTCCCAAATTTGATTAAACACATGAATCTGCAAACACAAAGAGCTCAAGAAACACAAAGTAGAATAAACTAAAACACACTCATACCAAGATACATAATCAAACTGTTAAAAGCCAAAAAATGAATCTTGAAACCAGCAAGATAAAAGGGACATGTCATGTACAAGGTATCCTCTGCAAGACTGACAACTGATTTCTCAGAAGAAACCCTGGAGGCTGAAGGCATTGGGATGATATACAGTTGACCTTCGAGCAACAGAGGGGTTAGGTGCACTGACCCCCATGCAGTCAAATATCTGCATATAACTTTTGAACACCCCCCCCCAAAAAAACTTAAGTACTAATAGCCTACCGTTGACTACAGCCCTTACCGATAACATAAACAGTTGGTTAACACATAGTTTCGATGTTATACATATTACATACTGTAATCTTACAATAAAGTAAGCTAGAGAAAAGAAAATGTTATTAAGAAAACCACAAGGAAGAGAAAAAAAATCCACAAATAAGTGGATCCATGAAGGTCAAACCCATGTTATTTAAGGGTTAACTGTATTTAAAATATTTAGAGAAGAAACCTGTCAACCAAAAATTCTATATACAGCAAAACTGCCCTTAAAAAATGAGGGAGATATTAAGACATTCCCAGTTAAACAAAAACTGAGGGAATTCATTGCCACTAGAGATTCCCTGCAAAAAAAAAATGCTAATAAGAGTCATTTGGGTTGAAATGAAAGGACAGTAGATAGTAACTTGATGTTAGATAAAGATATAAAGATCTCAGGTAGAGGTAAATATATGGGCAAACATAAAAGCCAATAAATTTTGCATTGTAACTCCACTTTTTTAAAATATAGGATTTAAAAGACAAATGCACAAAAGTAATTATAAATCTTTGTTAGTGTACAGATATATAAAAATATAATCTGTAACATCAGTAACATAAAGTAGGGGAGTGTAGCTATCTTTTGCGATTGGAGGTAAGCTGGTACCAATTTAAATTAGATTGTTATAATTTTAAGTTGTTATATATGATAGTCATGATACCCACAAAATATACCCATAGAGTATACCAAAAAGAAATAAAAAGGGAATAAAAACATGTCACTACAAACTCAAAAAATTAAAGTGGAGGGAATATGTCTTAAGTAATTTTGTCAGGCTAACATTACTCCAATACCAAAACCAGACAAAGACATTACAAGAAAGGAAAACTAAAGACCAATATTCATTATGCATATTAATGTAAAAACCCTAGCAAACTGCATTCAGAAGCATATTAACAGGATTATACAACATGACCAAGTAAGAGTTGTTCCTGGAATGGAAGAAGGGTTCAACACATGAACATCAACCAATATAATACACCACATTGACAGAATGAAGGAAAAAATCCACATGATTATCTCACTTGATGCAGAAAAAGCATTTGACAAAATTCAACAACTTTCTTGATAAACACTCAACAAACCCATAAAAACTTGATAAAAACTCAACAGCCTCAATATGATAAAGGCCATATACGGACTATCCATAGCTAACATCATACTCAATGGTGAAAGACTCAAAAATTTTTCCCGAAGATCTGGAACAAGATGAATGTATTAGTTTGTCAGTGCTGCCATAGCCACATATCACAGACTGGGTGGCTTAAGCAACAGAAACTTATTTTCTCACAATAAGGAGTTACTGCTTAATAGTTACAGACTTTTTGTTGGGGTAATGAATGTTTTGGAAATACATAGGGTGATAAAGTCTCAACATTGTGAATGTAATTAAAAAGAGTTAAAATGGTAAATTTTATATATATTTTAGTGCACACACACAATACACCAAGGAACCAGTGATTTATAGAGCCCACCTTAGAAAACTGACTTAATCCATTCTCCTCACTGTATAGACCACTTGATCAGCCTGTGTAGACTACTTTCCACATTCCCAATTGGCTATACTCTCTCTGACTCTAATGCCTTTGTACAAGCTGTTCTCTCTGTAAGAAGAGCCATTCTCTTCCACCACATGACCCAGATGGCTTTTGCTTATCCTTCACGTGTTATTTAAACATTAGTGAACCTTCCTTCAGTGAACCTTCTTAGATATCCTCTCCTACCCACATACAGTCTTCCACCATGATAGTATGTATCCAGCCATTTTTATTTGTCATTTACTTGTGCTTATCTACCACTAGACTGTTACCTTTACGGAGGAAGAACCATATGTGTCCTGTGAAGTGCTGTGTCTGGCACCTAGCACAGTGCCTGAGAAACAGAAGGTGCTCTATTACCATTTAAATAAGGGAGGAGGGGAGCCTGGGTGGCTCAGTTGGCTGGCTGGGCAGCTGGGCGACCGACTTCAGCTCAGGCCATGATCTCATGGTCTGTGTGTTTGAGCCCCGCGTCGGGCTCTGTGCTGACAGCTCAGAGCCTGAAGCCTGTTTCAGATTCTGTGTCTCACTCTTTCTCTTCTCCTCCCCGCCTTGTGTTCTATCAAAAATAAATAAACATTCAATTTTTTTAAAAAATAAATAAGGAAGAAAATCAGGGAAAGAGGGTGGACATAGGCCTCCATGAATTTAATATGTGTCTCACTTCAGTTTCAGGGGCAGGGTTTGTTTCTCCCTTAATAGCATTCAGTGATACCTTCTTTCTGTTTTAGTTTCCTGTGCAGATATTTCATCCTGTGAGCACCCTAATTGTTTCTGTACCCCCCACAGTACTTTTAATAGAGTAGACACTTAAAAAATAAGCAAGCACGCACATTCAAAAACAATATGTTGCAAACAGAATATTCTAGCCTTTTGTTGTCTTTCATATGTAAAGAGTAGAAAAGGACCACAAAGTCTCCTAAAGTCTTTTAGTTCTCCACTAGAAAATTTTGCTTCTTATGTAACTTTTATTTCAGATGACCAATGTGGAAACTGTCTTGGAATGTAAAAGTATCAGAATGTAACTTTTGTTGTTATTTTAAGAAATGCTTGCTCTCCTTCTAGTCATGTTTTGAACTATAAATCTTTAACTTCTCAAACAGAAAATGCAGGAACTGGTGGTATTGACAGGGGTGGAGCAAGGGGGCAGTGGCAGAGAGAGCTCCAGAGTTGAATTTTCTAGCAGTTATGTTTCCCAAGAGTGAGGCAACTAGGAGAGTGTCTATGAGATAAGCCCAGCTCTGGCCCCTGACCCAAACACTCATTTTATCCAAGGTTTCTGCTGGACCTCCAACCAGAAATTGGGGGCTTGGGCCACTTCACTCCAGGAACATGAAGTCTCCTCTCTGAGAACCCCAGCTTGTTGGTCTCAGCAACCAACTGTTGACCTAATAAGCTCACTGCCTCAGCCTTATGATGTATGTATTAATGACTCACTTCATCCACAGAATGGAAAGGCCCAGATATGCTATGAAATGGTAGCATTTTCCAGGTTCATTTGCTGCCATATCATCCTCAGAAGAATGAATATTCTGTCTGTCCTCGTGGAGGTGAGCATTGAATGTAGAGCCCACTGGAGCTGCAGATTTACCCTCCTCCCTTCCTTTGGTGCACAGATTGGATGTCTAGTTCTGCCCACATGTCTTCACATGAGAAGAAAGAGGAATTCTTCTTCCTTGGAGGATGAAATCAGGACCTCGCAAAGGAAAGAAACTTCTAAGTCTGTTAGAAGTAAGGCCTAGCTGAACTGAAATCGGTAACGCTAATCCCAGTCCAGGACTCTAATAGTGAGAAATGTGCCAAGGAGTCCTTTCTGGGAAAGTTAGAGAAATGTTTGATGCTCAAACACAAGCATGCAGAAATGCCCTGAGTAATGGCCTCAAACCATACAAGGGTAAAGAAATCGGAAATATGACCTAAACACTAATTCTCTTAAATTCTCTAGGCCACAGTTCTCATCCCTGAGAACTTCTCATTCTCTCTGTCTCTGTCTGTCTGGTCATTATGGAAAGTCCCTTCCTCACATCAACCGGAGTGAAGAGCCCCTTTCACTTACCCAGAGCAGTGTAGGAGCTATTGGGCAGTGGCTGCAGGGAGGTGATAAATCTTGGCAGGTTTCTGGGCTGGACAAGGTGGGGAGCAAGTTCCCTCCAGGATGCCCCACAGATTGGGCCCTTAAGGTGATCAGGGTCTGCCAGTGTTGAGAATATGGGAGTTTTGGGAGAGGCTCCTGGAGTGCCAGGAGAGGAGGCAGCAGTTGGCCGTTGGGGAGGCAGTTGGGGAAAGTTCCAGGAAGTTCCAGGAAGCACCTAACATGAGGAGTGGGTAAGAATAGGAAAAGAAGAATGGGTGGGTTTTCCAGCATTCCCTTTTCCAAGGATTCTAAAGTCAAGAGCAAAAATCATGGAGTTGGAGACAATTCTCTTACCATTTCTCCTACCTTTCAGGATACACTGTGAGACAGGCTGAAGAGGCACCATAGATGCACAAAGAGATGGCTATGGAAGAATAAAGAGAGAAACCATTGAGACCAGAGTCACAGATAGACACAAACAGTGTAGAGCAAAAGGCACAGACACCGAAAGTAGAGAGGCAGAATTGGGAAACTTACTTGGGGTGGAGTAAGAGCCTCTTCTCCAGTGAGTGTAGCCTGGAGCCTCAGAGGAATGCAGAAGGACAACACTTGTTCAAGCCCAGGAGCTGCCAAGACTATGTAGACTGTTTTCAGTAGGTAGTGTTTCACCAAAATGGGCAGTTGAAGCTCCTGTAACAGGTATTCAAGCCCAACGCAAGTCCCTGACTTTCAGGACTTGGGTTTCCTGCTGTTTAAATTTTTTTTTTAACATTTATTTATTTTTGAGACAGAGAGAGACAGAGCATGAATGGGGGGAGGGTCGGAGAGAGAGGGAGACACAGAATCGGAAGCAAGCTCCAGGCTCTGAGCTGTCAGCACAGAGCCTGATGCGGGGCTTGAACTCGTGAACCACGAGATCATGACCTGAGCCAAAGTCGGACACTTAACCGACTGAGCCACCCAGGCACCCCTCCTGCTGTTTTAAATGACCACATCTGGGACCACAACCTTGATATCCTTCTGGAAAATTCTTCCCAGGAAATTCAAGGAGTCAGTGGAAATCCAGACATCCCAGATGAATTACATCAGAATCTCTGAGGGTAAGTCCTAGACATTAGTATTTTCAAAGTGCTTCTCATGGGATTCTAATGAGCAACCAGGCCTGAGAACCAATGTATTAAATATACATTGGCAGTAGGCATTTGCCAGATGCTGAAGGTATGAACATGAATGAGACTCAGACCCTGCTTCTGATGAGCTCAAGGCTGAGCAATGAACATAAGCATCAAATAAACTGCAATGACAAAATCGCCAACAGTGTGCTGAGTTTGGCCATGGAAGCATCCCTAGGGCAAAGAGAAAGGGGTATTAGTTACGTGTTTTATTTTATGTATCTTATGATGGTTTGACATCTTGAGGGCCTTGCTGGTTGGGGAGAGATGGCCCCTTCCAAGGTTAGCCGATTCGTAGAGATTGTGAACAACTCACTTTGGAACACACCTTTATATGCAAACCAACAATCTTGAGTCCATACCCTCCAACAACCTCCTTTATCCAGCCCTCACCCACTGAACCAATAAACCCCTTTCCAGGGCCAGGCCTCAGGCAACTGGACACTACCTGCCTAGCTCAGAGCTTGTTGGCATTATTCAAACTAGCCAATCCTAAACTGTTTGCCCTGCTTCACCCCTTCCTTCCCATGGAAAACATAATAAAGACTCTGGGACAGGTGTTTCCCTCATCCCTCTGCCTTCTGATTTGTCCCAGTGCTTTTCCAGGTGGTGTGGTATGCCCCTTTCTCTTGGAAATGGTAAATAATTATTTCAATGGCATTGGCCTTTCTGTGTCTCACTTGGTCACCTATATAAATAAAACACCCCAGGGGCCCCTGGCTGGCTCAGTCAGTAGAGTATGTGAGTCTTAATCTCAGGGTCATGAGTTCAAGCACTACATGGGGCATGGAGCCTACTTAAAAAAATAATAAGTAAATAAAAGTAAAATCCCACAGTGCAATCAAGACAGAAGCGATGACTATCTTACAGGAGTGAGAATTGGATAAGGCTTTGAAAGAGAAGCAGGAAAGGGTATCTCATGAATAAAGGCACCGAGGCATAGAAGGGCCCCAGCAGTTGGTGGACTAGAGCAGGATGGAATTGCTGGAGCATTGAGCACAGGTGACCGATGGGGTGGGAGAGGGGACAGGATGCAGGTAGGGAAACCAAGCATGCTGGGCAGTTTATTCTTGCTTAAATAAGAGGTAATTTATGCACTTATCTGCTCTCCAACAGGCCCCACCAACTAACCCACTCCTTGGTTTGGGCTTCTGTGATATTAACAAGGTCATGGTAGAAACCCTTCACACTGGCACCAACATTTCCAGCCCAAGGAGCCTAAGGAAGAGAGAACAGACTGCAGAACCAGGCAGAGCTCCTTTTCCTGAGACAGAGCATGGGCTTTGGGTCTGAACTGTGGACTACCCCCTTGGTCAAGCTCCTTACTGTCTTGGCCCACTTCACCATCTTTAGAATGAGCACACTAATACATGTGTCATGGTTGTCGTGCAGATGAGGAGGGAAGGGGGAACACAGTACTTGACCCTTCATATATTTGTTTCTATCTTTCTCCCCCCTTCAACCAGGACACATACTAGATCTGATGAGAATAAAAAGAAACACGTTCCATCAGAACTGCAAGATAGCATCTCATGAGAGGCCAACCAGTAACAGGTCAGTAAGAGTGTTTCTTCCAGAAAATCCCCATAAAGGGGTCCTTGTAGGTCTGTAGAGGGGATGGCTTAGTCAGTGTCAGCTTTCATCATCTTACTGTACTAAATTGAGACTTTGGAACTTTCTTGGTTCCACGTCCCAAGAGAGCCTTAAGAGGAAGCTACAGGGTAAACAGATGTTGTAAAATGCCACATGAGTTCAGATGCCCCTGTTATCTCCTGAACTTCTCTGCAGAAAGGAAAGACTAGAAACAGACGGTCTTTTCTACCTCTGCTCTCTGCCTCTATGTGCCCTGTACTCTTGGACAACTTGGTCCACCACGCCTATCCCGATGACGTTGACTGAGCACCGACCAGGTACCAAGCAGTGTGTGAGCATGTAACCAGTGCTATCTCGTTTAATCCTCCCCATAGCCCTATGATGTGGGCACTAGTGTCCCCACTTTACAGCTGAAGCTTGGTGTCATATAGTTAGTAAACAGAAGAGCCAGATCCCAACCCAAAACTTTCTGAATCCAATCCTGTGTTCTTATCTTCATTAGGATGTCCTGGGCCATTTACCTCTCCCAATTTCAGTCCAAAGGCCTATTGATGCAAACGTTCCTTTGTTGCAACAAGCTCCATCTCTGATTCTCAACTCACCCAAAGTGCAGGGATCACACAGGCCATTTTGTATCCTCCTTCTTTGACATTTTTCTCCATGTGTCATCCATTCTCTAAGTCATTCAGTTGACAGACATTCACTGGGGTCCTTTCTGGGCCAAGTACTATGTACCTCTAAGGGTGCATCATCTTTGCCCCTACATCTGTGTACAATTAAGGGAGAAAAAGTGGTCTTATCTGAGTCTGAAGACAGACTTACTTGGTCCCTTCTGGGAAAGGTGACTGGAATAGCTGCCAGTTCAATGTAAACATCCACTGGGCCCAACCATGTACAAAGACGTGTTCGAGTTCTGGGGATTTCCTTTAGGATAGATACACCACAATGCTTGCCTCCATGGTTTAATGGGAAAAATAAGCATTTACTCAACCAACAGTGAAACCAGGCATCCTGTGATAAGAGCTATAAGAAAATATTCCAAATAGTGGGGGCACTGGAAGGAAATAAAAGCAATTAGGATTGAGGAAGACTTCACAGTGGAGAGGGTAATTGCAGTGAGTCTCAAGGGCTGCTTACTCAGCTCATCTTTTTTTTTCCTTGAGGGGACTGGAATTTATGCATCACATCCATCCAGCGTGCCTGAGCCTCAAGCTCTGACATCTGATTGTTTCCCTGATTGTAGAGTCTGGTTAGATCAACCACCCCAACGTGCCTCACACCTGCCCCTGGCTCAGTGCTCATGGATGGGGCCTCCAGAGTGCCTCTCCAACAAGCCTGAGCACCTATCAGTACCTTCTGAGCAGTGATTTGGTTGGAGGGCTGAATGCTGTAGGACTGCCCCCTGGGGCAGTAAAGACAGCCAAGTCATTAAGTCCAAAACCACTGACGGTAAGGGAGCTGCCAGAGGCCTGGCCCATATTTCAGTGTTCCCAGACATCAGCCAGGGAATAAAGAGCAGGACTAGGACAAAGCCAGACTCTTGCTCCTCCCTGGGAAAGTCATTTGAGACCTCATAGGAAAAATCAGAGGGACAAGATCCTCTTCTCCTGGGTCTTGTCCAGGATGCTTATCTAGGGAGGGGACTTTGTAAGGAAAGTACCTGCTAAGATCAAGGTGCATCTTTTGGGAACTCAGGTGGACTGCCTTATTTTATATGTGGCACCTATAGGTGTAATTATTTCTCAAAGCAATCCCAAGTGTATTCAGTTAAAAGGATTGGGGAAAGCCTCATCCTCCATGGCTCCAGAGGGGAGATGGGCCGAGCTACCCACATGCAGGTTTCTAGCTTCCAGTTCCCAGTGACAGGATGACCAGGCCCCTGTTGGGCCACCTGGAAAACCACAGGGACCCATCAGCAAAGTGCTTAGATAGGCCCCATGATGCTCTGCCAGGGCCATTGTAGAAGGGATTCCATTCTCATAAAAGGATGGATTTGGATCAGTGGTTTTCAATCTGTGTTCTTTGGAGGCCTTCAGGAGCTTTGGGGGGTTTGGGAGTATTGATCTATTTTCTACATTAGGGCTCTGCTTAGGATAGGTACATGTGTGTGTGTATGTATACATATGTGTATGTATATGTATGTATATATATGTGTGTATACATGCACATATATCACATGAACATGTGAACATACCTTTATCTGCATTTTAAATGATTCTGCTAGTAAATAGTCAAGATGTCACTGTATTAATTGATGTTAACCTATCTCTGCTGAGCCTTTGGTATCTGTTCTTCCACCTTCTCTATATGTGTTATCCCTTTTTATCCTCACAGATATTTCATGAGGTATGGAGTGATAGCTGCATTTTTCAGACAAGGAACCTGAGGCACAGAGAATATAAGAACCTTGCTCAAGGCACACAGCTAGTAAATGGTGGGCTGGATTTGAAGCCATCCATGATGCCTCTAGGCCTGTGCTCTTTCCCTCCACATTTTCCTGACCCGTCCTCTCCAACTCTGAGGAATAGGGTTTGATGTTTCCTTGACAACATTGTGAATATGGCTGAAGTTAGCCTCATTGCCTAGCCTCCTTCTGCCAAGCTTTGTGTGCCACTTTCTAGGTTTTTTTTTTTCAATTTTTAAAATTTTATTTTAGAGGGGCACCTGGGTGGCTCAGTTGGTTGAGCATCTGACTTTGGCTCAGGTCATGATCTCATGGTTCGTGGGTTCGAGCCCTGCGTCAGGCTCTGTGCTGACAGCTCAGAGCCTGGAGACTGCTTCAGATTCTGTGTCTCCATGTCTCTCTGTCCCTCCCCTGCTCATGTTCTGTCTCTCAGAATGAACAAACATTTAAAAAATTATAATGTTATTTTTTAGAGAGAGAGAGAAAGCATGCATGTGTAAGGGGGGGAGGGGGCAGAGGGAGAGAGAGAGAGAGAAAGAGAGAGAAACTTAAGCAGGCTCCATGCTCAGCAGGGAGCCAGATGTGGGGCTCAATCCCATGAATTTGGGATCATGACCTGAGCTGAAACCAAGAATTGGATGCTCAGCCAACTGAGCCACCCAGGTGCCCCTTGTATGTCACTTTCAGTGTTCCCTCCAGGTCACTAGGGACCTCCCCAATCCATCCTATGGGAGAACAGTCAGATGGGAGGAAAAGGATCTTTCTGAAAGGTCATTTGCACATACGGCCTGGGTATTTTTTGATAGGTGTGAGAGGGAAAGTCTTCCAAAATTAGGGGTTTTAAGGGGGATATCCTGGCTGGTTAAGGAAGGAGCACTGTTCACATGGGGACCCAGTCTGACCACCGTTTCTTAGGAAAAAGCACTGCTGTGGGGAGTTTCTTTCCAGGTCCTATTCAAGCTTGAGATATAACACTTCCCAGCAATCAGGTCCCCCCCCCCCCACTGCCCTGCTTCTGGGCCTCCTCTGCCTTACTCCTCACTCTGTTCCAGGATTCCACTCTACCTGCCCTGGGAATACCCACCATTCATTTTTGTGCTGCTTCCAAATCTGACCTCTCTTCAATGCCCACATAATACTCATTTCTTTCTTCAAGCTTTCCACAAGTCATCCTCCAGACCTACAACACTTAGACTGACATATCATTATTTGGCTTTCTAGTTCTATACATCTTATATTCTCAGGTAGGCTACAAATTCCTTGATAGCAGCTACTATGTCTTTGTATTGGCAGGGGTCCTTGGGAAAACCTCCTTTTGAGTGGCTTGGGCTCCCCAGGTAGATGCCACTTGGTAATGACACTGTCTTCTTTTGGTTATCAGATTGCCTACTCAATTAGTAGAGCATACAGTCCTTGGGTTATAAACAGATGACACCATGACTTCCTCCAAAGACCCTTGAAGGAATTTCTTCTCTGTAGGACAACCAGTTGGCCACATTCACCAGATTTCTCACAGATGACTGCCCCGAGAGCATAGGGTAGCCAGAAGGATGCCAGCCCTTCTCTGCCAGCAGGGACAATGTGCCCTGCCTGCAATGGGAAAAGTAGAACTCCTTACTCTCCTCCAGGCCAAGACAGGAGACAGCATCACAAGTTGTTTTTTGACCTGTTCATTTCTAAGGAATATACCACCCCTCTCATATTGTATTATTTCATGATATTTTATCATATCATATATCTCATGTAGGGCCCATGGGGTTAGTTTCACCTTTGGGCTTAGGTGATTAGTTTCAACCTGATCAAAGAGACTTTCATTTCTTTATTTATCGCATTTAGGCACTGAGTGCTACACTTTGTAGGTACCCTGTAAACATTTGTTGAGGAATCAGTGGACACGTGGGAGCTCACATCTTTTGCTTTGCTGATTCAGGTGCATTCATTCCAAATGCACAGTGTTGACTACACCATCATTATAGTGTTGGAAAGTTTCCTTGCACTACTGAGGACACATATCTGAATATGTTTTCTGTTTGGTTTTCCTTTGGCCACCCAAAGCACTGTCACATGCACAAGCCTGCCTCTGTATGCAAGGCTGTGTTCCTGAAAAAAGGGTTTACAGACTTGTGAATTGGAGCCCACTGCAACTGCTCAGGCTCATGTGGCAAGCAAGCACTTACATAAGTGAATACTTGTTACCTAGTAATGGTTTCCCTTTGGGTTTGCTTAAAGCTATATCCTTGGTATATGACTGCTAAGGGATAAATTTCAAATAAGGTAAAATCAACACTTTCGTGCAGATGTAAAGTAAACACATCTTAAAATTTTTATTTAGCTCATCATTAATGAGGGAACTGGTAAGACCTTACATTCAGTTCAAAGGGCAATCCAAAGAATGGACTCACTGGTAGATCAGGAATATTGAAATGGACATGCAAATGGCAGCAAAACTGGCTTCTTCCACAAAGGGAATAGGCAGTTGAACCTCCACCACACAGAACTTATTTACACATCTATAGACAAGAATTGTTCTGCATTGTCTTTACTTATCTACAATCTATGGAATTATAAAACAGCTCAGGTCAATGAAAGAGGCAGAATCACAGAAAACCTGGAAGAATGTACTCTAAGCAATTTTCCATTGCAGACACTCAGTAATCTTGTTTGCTTATACGAACCTCTTTACATGACAGAAGTGACATTTGAAGTCAATGGAGAAAGAACTGGCTATCCAATAAATGGTGCCAGGGCAACTGAATTTCCGTATGTAAAAATAAAATGAGATATGATACCATAATTTACACAGAACAAATTTCAAGTGGATTAAAAAAATGGAATATTAAAATAGAAAGTTTTAAACCTTTGGAAGAAAATATAAGAGGGTATCTTTACGATCTTAAGGTAGGAAGGAAATATGACAGAAGAAACACAAACTATAAGAAAAAAGTGATATATTTGACCAGGGTTTTTTTTACGTTTATTTATTTTGAGAGAAAGAGAGAGAGAGAGGAGGGGGAAGGGGCAGAGAGAAAGACTGAATCCCAGACGCTTAACCACCTGGGCCACCCAGGCACCCCTACATGTGACTAGGTTTTAAACAAAAAAAAATTTTTTTCATCAAGAGGCCCCAGATATGGCGCACCTGGGTGGCTCAGTCGGTTGAGCATCCGACTTCAGTTTAGGTCGTGATCTCACAGTCTGTGAGTTCGAGCCCCATGTCAGGCTCTGTGCTGGCAGCTCAGAACCTGAAGCCTGCTTCAGATTCTGTGTCCCCCTCTCTCCCTGCCCCACCTCTGCTTGTGCTCTCTCTCTGTCTTTCAAAAATGAATAAACATAAAAATTTTTTTTAAAAAAGAGGCCCCAGATATATAAAATATTGCATTGCATACAGCCAATAAAAACTCAGCATGCAAAATTCATAAAGAGTTCCTACAACTCAAATCAGAAAAAGACCAATAAGGGGCCCTTGGGTGGCTCAGTTGGTTGAGCATCCAACTCTTGATTTCAGCTCAGGTCATGATCTCAGGGTCATGGGATGGAGCCCCACGTTGGGCTGTATGCTGAGCATGGAGTCTGCTTAAGATTCTCTCTCCCTCTCTCTGCCCCTCCCCTGTTCATTCTCTCTCTCTCTCTCTCTCTCTCTCTCAAAAAAAAGACCAATAAGCCAGCAGAAAGGGGCAGGTGTACCACAGAAAGAGACTGGGAGTACAGATTTCTTGGGAATTGTACTTGGCTGCCTCTCCAATGCCTTTCAGATGAATGCAAGGATCTCAAACCGTTCAAAGGAGCCCAGAGATGTCACAACCTGGAAATTTGCTCACAACCAACTATATTCCACTCTTCCACCTTGCCTAGATTCCTCAGGACACCAGACTGGCTAGAGATGTTAACAATTACAGTTACTCTGAATATTCTCATAGTGGAGGCCAATTCTGTTTCCATTATGGAAACTAGGATCTCATTCATTCATTCATTCATTCTTGCATTCAACAAATCTTGGAATGCCTACTTTGTGCCTGGAACTGAGGATATGGAGGGATGTCATCTCCTGGAGCCTTCTCCTCCAAGGCTAACCGTCAATCAGGGTGCCCTCCCAGATGAAGACAAACACCAAGGAAAGGCTCTGGGATCCTACAGCTCAACACACTCCTGTGAGTTTGTAGATTTCTGTTTGTTTGTTTGTTTCCAATTAATTTTATAACTACAGAGAAGTTACAAAAATAGTGCAGAGAATATTCTGTATACCCTGCACCCAGTGCACCTAATGTTAACTAATATCTTGCATGGCCAAAGAACAATGATCAAAACTAGGAAACTAACCTTAATATTATGCTATTAATTAGACTACAGAATTTATTTGGATTTCATGAGTTTTTCCACTACTGCCCTTTTTCTCTTCCAGGATCCAATCCAGGACCCCACACTGTATTTAATTGTCATGTCTCCTTAGCACCAGTCTATTACAGTTCCTCATTGCTACAGATGAGGATTTTGTCTCTCCCCCAAATTCATGCATTGAAGCCTAATCCTCAATGTATTTGGAGCTGGGGCATTTCAGAGATGATTAGGTCATGGGGGTGGAACCTTCATGAATGAGATTAGTGTCCTTATAAAAGAGGCCCCAGAGACCTTCCTCACCCCTTCCACCATCTGAATGCACAGAGAGATGGTGTCCATTATGAACCAGAGAGCTGTTCTCACTAGACACCCAATCTCCCGGCAACTTGATTTTGGACTTTCTAGCCTCCAAGACTGTGAGAAATACATGTCTGTTGTTTATAAGCCACCCAGTCTTAGTATTCTGTTATAGCAGCCCCAAAGGACTAAGACACTCACTTTGTCTTTCATGACTTTGACGTTTTTTGAAGCATACTGGTTAGATACTTTGGAGAATGCTTTCTCATGATTAGACTGAGGTCATGCTCTATTGAGAAGGAGATCACAGAGGTGGCCTGCCCTTCTCAGTGCATCAGATCAGAGGGCATATGATGCTGATCTATTACTGATGATATTGACCTTAGTCACTTGGTTAAGGTGGTGTCTTCCAGGATTCTCCACTGTAGACTTGTTATTTTCCTCTTTGTAATTCAAATATTTGGGAGGAAATACTTTAAGATTATGCAAATATGCTGTTTGTGCTTAAGTTTTGCTGTGGGTTGTTTTTTAAACTCGTCTTTGCATTGGGTTTCATAAGACTGATTACCCCTGACAGCACCAGCCCTGCTGAGCTGCTCAGCTGAGAAAGTACACTTCCTGCTCTTTCCTTTTGTCCGCTGCCCACAATCACAAAGAAGCCACGCTGTTCCTGGGGTATCGTGTGGGTGTATAATATATGAAATATGAGAAGGAACTGGAAAGAACTTTAAATATGAAGGCAGGCTGGGGGCACCTAGCTGGCTCAGTCAGTGGAGCATGTGATTCTTGATCTTGGAGTTGTGAGTTTGAGCCCCATGTTGGTTGGGTGTAGAGATTACTTTAAAAAAATAAAACGCATTAAAAGTAAATAAATAAAGGTGCACCTGGGTGGCTCAGTCAGCTAAGTGTTCGACTATTGACCTCAGCTCAGGTCTTGGTCTCAAGGTCATGAGTTTAAGCCTTAGGTTGGGCTCTGTGCTGGGTGTTAAGCTTACTTTAAAAAATTAATTAATTCCTTAATTAATTAATTTAAAAATAAAATAAAATTAAAAAATAAAATGAGCCTGGTAGAGTACTGTATTTAAAAAAAAAAAAATGAAGACGGGGCGCCTGGGTGGCTTAGTCGGTTAAGCCTCTGACTTCAGCTCAGGTCATGATCTATGAGTTTGAGCCCGCCGTTGGGCTCTGTGTTGACAGCTTGGAGCCTAGAGCCTGCTTCAGATTCTGTGTCTCCCTCTTGCTCTCTGCCCCTCCCCCACATGCACCCTGTCTCTGTCTCTCTCAAAACTAAATAAACGTTAAAAAAAAACGAAGACAAGCTGAAGAAGTTAACTTTTTCTTCTTTTAACAACCTGGACCAGTGAAGTCTGAGAGGAAGAGGGTATGATAGGGTAAACATGAACTTGTTTATTTCCTCAAAAACCTGGTGGACTGAGGCACAGTGTTGGGTAAGGAGAGCTTGAAGCATGGGGTTCATTTTAGGAATTAAAGCAAGGAAGCTTGACTCTATAGCATGGAATCCGTGACTCAAGAGGCTACAAGTTTGAAACGTGTAAGTTCTGTGAGGACATGGATGCACATGGATCCTGGATTGGCCCCGGAGTGCAGGGGGCCGGCATCACACAAACCTCGTAGCCACAATGTCTAGCAGCTCGTGGGGCATGGTAAACATGTGTGTGGCTTGGATGGAGGGTCCAAACCAGGCCAGCAGTCCTCAAGTTTCTGTACAAAGATGGTTGGGACCCTGCCTGGCTTCCAGGTTTGGGAATCCATTGTTTACTCTCTTTGAACTACTTGGGCATGGGAGGATATCAGGGCCACTAACACATGCCTCCTTATTCTCCTCCTTGTTTTCATCCTGCCTTAACAAATTCTCCCTCCACCTCCTACTCCAGGTACAGCCTCATCCAACCACATCTTGGGAGCACATTTCATCTTTCTAGGGTAGAATTAAATTAAGGATCTCCCACCAAGAAAGTAATTTGATCTCAGAATTAAATTAGTCCAGAATTCTGGTTCCTGCTATTAAATACTGGCTGTCCCTGTCCCTTTAGGTCTTAGGTACATGCCTGCAGTGGCCACCAACAATGGATGGCCCATCCCAACTCTACTTTGGCCTATGGTTACCTCGTACCTGGAAGGTGATGTCAAGTCTTGGTCCCCTGCCTTTTGGCCTGTTTGTAACCATGGAGACCATGGACTCAATGTTTTTGTTTTTATTCTTCCTCATGGGGTTTTGTGAGATACTACTAGATGATTCTTACGAAGTGCTAAAAAATGGTGTGGGGGGATGGGGTACACAGAAATGGCTCCCTAAGTTCCACATGTGTCTTTGGAAGTTGCCTTTGAGAGTTCAACCTTAAGTCTGCTTCTTCAGTCTCCCCAACAATTGTGTAAGTTATTTTCCACACTGACACAACTCCTTTCTTCTTACCGCAGTTAGAAGGACTGTATTTCTGCAACTGAACTCCTGACAGAGGCAGGGAAAAGAGAGAAATGACCAATAATGTAAGGAATCAAAATAAATTTATGATTTATAATCATAAATATGAAGGTATTTTAGGTTATGAGTAACATGTATAGCACTATGCTAATCAATCTGAAAACACTGAAAACCAGTTAACTTTTCAGAAAACATGAAGATATTCAAATTTACAAAAAACTAAAAACACAAAGAAACAAATAGTAATGGAAACTTGAAAATAATAATAAAGAATTACTTTCTGGACATGTACTAGAGCCAGGTGGTTTTATGAGAAGATGATTTCTAAAATAGCAGGATATTTTATTTAACATCAATTGGTGCAGTCTTTTTTTTTTTTTTTATTGCAAGTAAATCCCAGTTTCTCCTACTTGCCCAGAGCTCATCATCCATCCTCAACTCAAAGGCATTCACTGCTGTATGGATAGAGCAGGGAGGGTGGAACAAGAAAGTGGCTGCTCAGCTTTGAGTTTCAAGGCACATTTTACTTTTTTGGAGAGACAGAGCCTGAATGCCAAAAACACCTGATTTTCAAGAGCCAGATTTTTGAGATAGAAGTTATTTTTATTTTGTTTTGTATTTTTAGAAACTCAACTTTACAAATCAATGGCTATAGACAAAATTGCTGAGGACAGAGTTTAGGATCACAAAAGGACAGATTTCTCACCCAAGAGCTGAAGGTGGTATTGATATACACCAAACAGAGTCTCTAAAGAGTGTTCAGCACCCTGGCTGTCTCCTGGTAGAAACTGAGGGGCAGGGTAAGAGAAACCCTGAATGGTTTGAAAGGAGTCCCAGGGCAAAGAGCCCTTAAGGCTGGCTTTCCATGGCCCAACAAGCCTTGGAGGACACAGAACAAAGGGGGTAAAATCAAATGGTTGAGAGGATCATCTGGGTGGATGGCAAGTGGGATTGTCCCCTACACCCTGGACAGTTGAGAGAAACCAGACAAGCCCCAGGGACCCATAGAAGTAGTGAGTATGCAGGTAAGGAAATCTGGAGAGTCGTGTCAGGAGAACAGAGACACAGTATTCATGGGCTCACTGCCAAGCAGATGCTAGAACTGGGCTGGGCACATCTGTGCAGAGGCCCACACGTGGCAACAGGAACCAAAGACAGCAGGTGGCTCCAGGACCAAATAACTCATTGCTTGCTAGAAAGATAAGTCAGCCTCCTAAAATTCAGATCACCATGCGGAAGGGAGAAAGGGGAGGGGGGAGTGGATTTCAGCTTATACTCTAAATTGACATGTTTCAATACAAAAGTGGCTAAAATTACTAGGTTTTCTCTCATCAGCAGAAATGGAGCATCTTCAACTAACTATCTGATATTGAGAGCTGACAGCTACATATCTGAATCTCTGAACCTGTGCAAAATTCATACTTGCTATAAAAACTTAATGATTACAGATAGTTGCCAAGTCAAAAAAAAATGTTCACCATTAGAGAAATATATATAAAGTTTCCCAATACATTTTACAAAACTAGCACAAATGTGACAGTAAAACCTAGCCAAGTCCAAAAGAGAGTAACTACCAATCTTTCATATGAATAGAAAAGCAAAAATGCCAAATATGCTAGCAGGTCAAACCCAGCAATAAAAAGAATAGCTGGCTATAAGCAGGTTAGCTTTATCCTGGAAATGCAGGGTGATTGAATAGTAATACATCTATTAATGTAATTATCCCTTTAAAAATGATGATCTCAGGGGCACCTGGCTGGGTCAGTCAGAAGAGCATGTGACTCTTGATCTCAGGGTTGTGAGTTCAAGCCCCATGTTGGGTGTAAAAATTACTTAAAAATAAAATCTTAAAAAAAATTATCATCTCAGGGCACCTGGGTAGCTCAGTCAGTTGAGCATCCAACTCTTGATTTCAGCTCAGGTCATGATCCCAGGGTTGTGGGATCGAGCCCCGTGTCAGGCTCTGCACTGAGCATGGAGCCTGGTTAAGATTTTCTCTCTCTCTCTTCCTCTGCCCCTCTCCTCCGTTCACAATTTCTTTCTCTCTCTCTCTCCCTAAAAAAAGAATAAAAAAAATTATCATCTCCGTTCCAAAAAAACATTTGATAATTTCCAATGTCCATTCTTAATATTAAAAACATATATTAATGGAAAGATGCCCCTTGTTCATGGATTGGAAGACTTAATATGGCTAAGATGACTTCCTGGAAATTAAAAAAAAAAAAAAAAGCTTTTGTGCATCAGAGGACACTATCAACAAAATAAAAAAACTCACAAAATAAGAGAAACTAGTTGCAAATCACATATCTGATAAGGGATTAGTATCCAGAAAATATAAAGAACTCTTAAGACTCAACAACAACAAAAACAAACAACCCAATTAAAACATGACCAAAGGACTTGAACAGACATTTCTCCAAATGAGATGTATAAATGGCCAACAAACACATGAAAAGATGTCCAACATCACTAGTTCATTAAAGGCATGCAAATCAAAACTACAATGACATACCATCTCCCACCCATTAGGAGGATATTACCAAAAAATCCTAGAAAATAACAAGTTGGTGTGGAGAAACTGGAACCCCCATGCACGGCTGGTGGGAATGTAAATGGTGCTGCCACTGTGGGAAACAGTATGGAGGGTCTTCAAAAAAATTAAAAATAAAACTATCATATGATAGAACAATTCTACTTCTGGGTATATATCCATTTGAGGAGTATACCAAGAAGACATGACCAGGTGGTGGAATGCGTTAAATAGATAATGGGGGTTAAGAAATGCACTTGTGATGAGCACCAGGTGACATAATGGAATTGTTGAATCACTGTATTGTACACCTGAAACTAACATAATACTGTATGTTAGAAAGAAAGAAAGAAAGAAAGAAAGAAAGAAAGAAAGAAAGAAAGACATGACCACCAGTTGACCAGTAAGCTGGACCTGGGCAATTGGAGGCTCTCACCCCTTTCCTGTCCTTGGAATGTGTGTTCCACTTGCCTTCTCTGCTCCCAGAAACTGCCCCAAGGATACAACCTCGAGATAGAAATGTGGTGTTGAGACTATCTGGACTGGGTACATGACTAAACCCAGTTAAATCCTCTATGCAAACCTTTCAGATCCTGGCAGGCAGGTGTAGAGATCTGTTCATCTTGCGTCTGCCCAAGACAGGCCTCGTAAGTAAGTTCCCTTGCTTATCAAATCTGCCATCTACTACTCTAGAGTGGTCTGTCTCTTTCTTTCTCTCCTTGCCCTCCCTGTACCAGGGCTGGTTTCAGATTACACCCAGAAAGTTCCTGAGGACGTTGCAGAATAGCAATACTCGAAAGAGATGTAAGCAGGACCTTGAAGAGAGGTTTGCACATTCATGTTCATCCAGGATTATCCACAACAGCCCCAGAGTGGAAGCGACCGAAGTGTCTATCCACAGAGGAATGGATGGACAAAATATGATATATATGATATATATTTATGATGAAATATTATTCAGCTTTTAAGAGGAAGGAAATTCTGACACAGGCTACAACATGAATGAACTCTGAAGATATGATGCTAAGTGAAAGAAGCCAGTCACAAAAGGATAAATACTTTATGATTCCACTCATATGAGCTACTTAGAATAAGTACTCAAATTCACTGAGACGGAAAGTGGAACAGTGGTTGCCAGGGACTGAAGGGAGGGAAAAATAGAGAGTTAGTGTTTAATAGGTAAGGAGTTTCAGTTTCACAAGATGAAAAATGATCTGGGGTGTTATGGTGGTGATGGATACACAACAATGTGAATGTACTTAATGCCACATAACTGTATACTTTAAAATGGTTAAGGTAATGGGGCGCCTGGGTGGCTCAGTCGGTGGAGCGTCCGACTTCGGCTCAGGTCATGATCTCACAGCTCGTGAGTTTGAGCCCTGCGTCAGGCTCTGTGCTGACAGCTCAGAGCCTGGAGCCTGCTTCCGATTCTGTGTCTCCCTCTTTCTCTGCCCCTAACCCACTCGCATTCTGTCTCTGTCTCTCTCAAAAATAAATAAACATCAAAATAAATAAATAAATAAATAAATAAATAAATAAAATACAATGGTTAAGGTACTAAATTTTATGATACATATTTTTTACCATAATTTAAATAAATAAAATTTTAAGTTCATTTATTTGTTTGTTTATTGAGAGAGACAGAGAGAGCACGTGCATGCACACGAGCAGAGTAGGGAAAGAGAGAATCCCAAGCAGGCTCTGAACTATCCGTATGGAGCCAGACTCAGGGCTCCAACTCAGGAACCCTGAGATCATGACCTGAGCCTAAATGAAGAGTCTGAAGCTTAACCAACTGAACCACCCTGGTGCCCCTAAATAAATAATTTTTTTAATTAAACACAAAATCTCTAAAAAACTACAACTATATCTAGGTCAACCTTTAACAGGAAGCTCTTTCTAAACATATTAAAATAAGATCTACGTTAAACCAACACATACGTGAAGAAAGTTATAAAAATTTAATATGAAGGAAGTTTGGAATTTTTAAAGAAAATTGACTGTGGAGAGATACCTACATATCTAGTTGAAATAGTTTCATATTTAAAAAATATCCATTACTGGGGAGGCTGGTGGCTCAGTCAGTTAAGCATCTGACTCTTGGTTTCAGCTCAGGTCAGTCATGATCTCACGGTTCATGAGTTCGAGCCCTAGGTGGGGCTCAGTGCTGCTGGTGCGTAGCCTGCTTGGGATTCTCTCTCCTTCTCTCTCTGCCCCTCACCTGCTCTCTCTCCCCAAATAAATAAATAAACTTTAAAAAAGATTTAAAAAATATCAATTATCTTCAAATGAATTTATAGATATAAAGTAATTCCAATAAAAATTTGTGAGTGTTTAGTGCAAGTTTAGAAAATAGGTCTAAATTTCTTTTGGAAGAAATCAATACAGCAGAATTGTCAAGAAATTTTTTGAAACAAATGTTAATGGGGTGTGGAAGGGAGAGAGCATGTCTTATTTATTTTTTTCCTGTAAAGCTAGGATAAATAAAACATTATGTTTCTGTTACAAGAATAAACAGCTCCATGAGACAGACATGAAAACCTAGGAGCAAATCTAAGTATGGGTGAATATTTAATACATAATGAAAGTTGAGATTTAAATTAGGGAAGTACAGAGGCTAGGATAATGGGCTATTCAGAAAAAAAATTAATTCCAGACAGTTCAAGTCATTAAACATGAAATATGAAACTATAAAAGAATGAGGAAAAAATAATATAAAATATTTATATGATATTGGGGAGAGAAAGGCCTTGTTATGATTTAAAGCAAAGAATAAAGCCAAAAGCAAGAAATGGACGTCTCTTAAGAGAGAAAACTCTGAAAGTTCTGAAGGCCCATTTACAAGCGTAAAATTATTAAATAAACAAGATAAAAATCAAGCGACAAAGTAGGGGATAATATTTACAACAAATGACAAAAGATTAATACTCTTGATATATAAAGAGTCATTATAAATCAATATGAATAAAGTACCACTGCCCTGAAAAATGAGTAAAGGTCACAAACAATTAAGAAAAAAACCAAACCATGACTGGGGTGCCTGGGTGGCTCAGTCAGTTAAACGTCCAACTTACGCCCAGGTTATGATCTCATGGTTCATGAGTTTGAGGCCTGCGTCCAGCTCTGTGATGACAGCTCAGAGCCTGAAGCCTGCCTCAGATTCTGTGTCTCCCTCGCCCTCTGCCCCTCTCCTGCTCATACTCTGTATCTCTCTCAAAAATAAATAAACATTTGAAAAAATCGTAATAAAAAAATAAATAAAAAACATGACTGAAACAATGCTCCTGCTCACTGGCAACAAAGATCGCAAAGTCGAAACTAGGTATGTTTTGATGCATAATAAATGCCAAAAGCCTTAACCCAGAAATTCTACCAGGAATTTACTGAAGGAAATGCAGCATTATTTGTCTTAGCAATAGTTTGGAAACCATATAAGTAAGTTTAAAAGGAGGGCATGAGATTTTTTTTTTAACTGATTGTCTTTCATGTAGAATATAAACCATTAAAAATAATGTAAAAAATAGCAAGTGCTATGGAAAGATACACACACTTATATATAGTAGGGTCCGAGGAGGAACTTGAAGGCACACTCAAATTATTTGGGATGAATCAAGGGGGGGGCTACTTACAATCAAGTAAAGGGGCTACTTACAAAGGTGAGGGCAGGGTACCAGGGAATCGTAAGGGGTGGGTGGTGAAGTAACCAGAGCCTGGGAACAGCAAACTAGACCTCAAGGACTTCGGGGAGGGGAGGGTGAGGACTAGAACAAGCTCAGGGAGGTGCTTAGGATGCAGGATTCGAGGACACATTCCCCCTCAGGGTCGTGCAAGAGACAGTGAGTGCCTCCTCACATGTTTGTGCCAGAGACACCGGCCTCACCTTATCCTAGTCCTGGCCCTGGGGGAGGAAGCTATTAAAGGAATCCAGAAGGAAGATCCTGTAGAAAAGTCTGCAAGGAGAGGAGCTGTGACCTTTAACAGGGGGCTGGAGGCAGCCCAAGGTGACCCACAGAGAGGCTGCCTGAGAAAAATACCTGCTCTCACTTTGCTCCCATCCTCTCATCTTCCTGCAAGGCTTCCTTCCTCTCACCAGACCCACCTGGAAGCCAGAGGGCAAGGCTGCTTTATAGTTGGCCTCCTCCTGGACAGACCACAGGACAGAGAAACAGTGGATCCAAGGGGGCACAGAGACTTCCATAGAACAACATAAAGTTAAGCAACACACAGGCAAGTTCCAAAGCACTATCTAAAATCTGATGCCCATTTTTACGTAAATTTTATTTAGTGGGATACCTGGGGTGTAAGATTACATTATGGTTGATTTTTAGATAGTTTTTGCTTTTATATGTATTTGATATATTTAATGGAATGAATGTCATAAAAAGAAAAAAAGGGAAACATTCCAAAAACCGTATATAGGTTATGGCCTTAAGATGAAGTAAAAAGCCTCGATGAAAAAAGTCAAAATATTTACAGGGGTTGCTTTTGGATTCTGAGTGTGTAAAGAGAGGCATGGCTATTTCTGGGGGGGCAAGCATGCGAGTTTTGTTTTTGTGTGTGCATCCTAATCCTTTTCTTTCTTTGAAAATGTCCTGAAGTGAATGTCTTGCTGTCATAAATCCAGAAGCTACATTCAATAAGTAGATCGGAGAGAGAAAAGATGGGTAGAAGACGCGAGAGGAGAGAGAAAAGAATCTCCATAAATAGCCACCTGTCCTTCATGTGAGCTGACATCTCAAGCTCACTTATATTTATCTAATGTGTAAAATGATATGATTTCTCAAGGCCCTTTTGCTCTAAAATTCCTTTTAAGGAAGAAACACAACCCTTTTCTAACAGACCTCATAACCTGCGGTCATGAGACAAGGCGGAGCAACCCGCGGCTTAGGAAAGTAGAGTACAGACACGGAGGAGGAGCTGGGAGCGCCACCTCCCTGCAGGCACGGGCATTACAGCTGACTGCTAAGGGTCCTGTTCCTGCTCCAGGACACGCTGTTCTCGGCGTGCCTTCTTCCTGAGGCCATACGCTGACCGCCGCTTCGTTCCCTGACCACTTAGAATTCCTGCTGACTGTCTTCTACAGTCTCCTGTCTTCTAAAACTACAACGCTTGCTGACAGAACTCCAGCGGAATCCACCTTCTTGCCTTATCTTTCCGTAAAGGTTGTTGAGATATGGTAAGACACAGAGACATGCAGAGGACTGTCTTCAAGGAAGAAGTTTATACTCACAGACCCCTGGAAACGGGAGCCAAGGCGCACCCACCGTGCAGGGCCACACGGGGAAGTGCGAGTTTCCATCAGAAGGCAGAGGAAGCAAGGGAGAAGTAGGGGGAAATGTGGGCGATAACTTTTACTATGGCTTCCGTGAGAAAGGCAGTGCAAGGCCATGAAAGCAGATTGAAGATTGGCTCGTTGAAGAATTTTATGGACTCTAGGGCAGAGGGCTGTCCCTAGTCATCTGGTGCTGGACCCTGAGGCGATTAGGGCAGGGGAAGAATGGCCCTGAGGGAAACAGTCCTTTAAGAGTCCTATTAAGGAGGTGGTTGGGGGTGTGAGCTCTGGATTGGTTGGTTTGCAGTGTATGGAAGTGATGCTCGCAGGCAGGTCGTTTTCTATCTCTAGGAGTTAGCTGGCCGTGGGAAGGGCTCTCTAGGATCAGCCAGATGTTAAAACATGAGAAAATCCAGCAAATCAAAAGGCATGATTAATGCAGGGGTAAAGGCTCGACCCCCCCTACCCTTGCCCTGCTTCCGGGAAAGCTCTGAAGGGCCACCCTAGCTCCACAGCTCCCAGAGGGCTCTGCCCAGGCCTTTGTGACCCTGCACCACACTCCAGCTTCTGACTGTACCCAGTCACTGCAATAGCTGTACTTTCTCCTGGAGATATGCTCACCCTATTGCCTCTGGGCCTTTGCACGTGTGTCTTGTTTGCTCTGTCAGGTGCTTCCTCAACACCCTTGACTTCTTCCCCCTGCCTGGCTAGCCCCCTTCTCAGCTTCCTGTCTCTTTTCAAGTTACTTCTTCAGGGAAGTCTTGATCCCCTGTCGCCTCCCTTCATAGGCAGCCCTTACTAAATTATCCCTGAGTGAATAGAAAGTGAATAATGGTGGAGGCGCCACTCTTTTCATCATAGAACCCCCTCCTCTCCACTGAGGCAAAGACAGAAAAGCAAAGGAAGAGACCCATGGCGAGTACTGGGCCACACTGGTGGCTCCGGGGAGGACAGTGGGGGAGGGGAAGCCAGGGGTGGGGGGCAGAGTTAGAGAGGCTGCACCTGCGGAAGGAGGGGCGACACAGCAGTTTTTCTCCTCTTTCTGAGCTTCTATTCCTAAACAAAGACAGGCTTGTCCTGCTCTCCGCAGCCTCCTGGCCCACCACTTGGGACAGATGAAACCCACCCCATGCACCAGCTTTGCCTGGGGAGTCACTTCCTCACTCTGGGGCCTTCAGCCAGCTCTGATGGGAGTCATGTGATCACTTTGGTGTGCATGACAGCTCCCCAGAGTGATGCTTTGAGGGGTGACCTTGCTGCCCAGGACAGAACCAGCTCCTTGCGAGCTTGCTGATGTATGTAAGGGTTGGGCTGCTTCCTGGGCCTGGGGAATGGGGTGGGGTGGGGTGGGGTGGGGCAGGGGCAGGGGCACACTCGATTTTTCTCCACAGATATTTGGCCCCAATTTTCAGGTCCAGGTTACATAACACCTGAGGAGAACTACACTCCCCTGTCACCCACACCTTTTCCCTTTCTGTGGAGCATTTCACAAGCGCAGCTGCTTCTCAGAGAAGGTCTATTTTGGGAGCTGTTTTCATTTGACCTATATTAAGCACAGTCACAAGGCAGAGGCAAGTTGCGGGGTGCAGGGTGGCCTGCTTGCTCTTTGTGCTTTTTTAGTGTTACGGGTGAGAAAACCAGACAAGCTGGTGCCCACAGCTCTGGAGCTGAGACTCAAGTGGCCCAAGGATCTCACCACGGCATCAAGCTACAGAAAACTCTAGGCTCAGAGAGTCCACCTGTAATAGTGCAGCCCCATGGGGCCGCGTCCCCAGTTCACAGCTCTGATTTGCGTCCCCCTGAGGCCCTGCTAAAAGATAATACCTTAGTCACTGCAACAGTGGTCAGGGAAAAATTTAGGCTCCCTGCAGGCCCAGAATCTACCAGGCCAGGAAGAGTCCTGGCCTGTGAAGCGCACCCGGTAGAGTTGTAATTGGTCATCAAGCCCCTCCATAGGGAATTGTTACTAATTGAATCACATGACCAGCAGGGGGAGAGAAAGGGCTGCAGGGAGCCATCTGGCCCAGGCACTGTGCACAAATAGGTACTGCTTGGCGTCCCCTGCACTTTGAGGGCCTGTGGAGAAAATGACAACAGAAGTGATTAACTCGCTAAGTGCCCCATTTGCCCCTCTTCAATGGGGGTATCTCCTGCACCACCGTTTTCCCCCTTGCACCTCTTTTTGTCTTCCTAGAAGCAGAGGCCCAGTTCCACGGTCTAAAGTTCTGACCACGCTGCGGATCCCCAAACCTGCCTGTCTGGCACCTCCTCTCTCCTGAGGGTCCAGCCCATATCTGCAAACAGTTGTCCCACTGATGCATCACATTCAGAAATGCAAAGCAGAACTGCCCGCCTCCTCCACACTCACGTCAGCCCCCACCCCAGGGAGCTGCTGTCCGCCTGGTCTCCCACGTGCCCCACACGTGTCTGCAGGCAGAATGGACACCGATGGGGACCTCCCTAGCCAGCTGGCGAGATGCTGGTGTTGCATCCCCTCAGGACTGCCGGGAAAGAATCCTGGCTTTGTACTGTGCAGCTGGGCCTGTGCCCACACCCCTTGCAATCCAGTCAGCCAATCGCTCCCCTCAGGATGCTGAGTGGTCGTGCTCGCCCGCCTGAGTGATCAGGTGACTCCCCCTAGAGTTGGGAAGCAGCGAAGGAAGTGGGGAGGCCACTCCCCTGGGAGAGCTGGTAGATGGCCTTGGTGAGGAGGGGGAGGGACAGAGAGAGGCCGTGGCAGCCGAGGTGGCTGAGGTGTGAGCCAAGTGCCAAAGTGAAAGGAAATGTTAAAGCTTGAGTTTTTGGCTTTGAGGGGTGGCAAAACTGGGGATGGAGGAGAGAATGGGTAGCACATTCTAGGCAGGGACACAGCCCTGAAAAGGAACAGAGGCAGGGTCAGGCAAAGCCCATCCCTCACACAGGGTACTTGGGATGCTCTGAGAACACAGCAAAGTAGGGGGTGGGAGAAAATGGCGGAGCCAGCTTGAGGAGGCTTGAATCCAAAGTATCCTTCCAGCTGGGCGGCCCCTTTCCTTCCTCTGATCTCTCTTCCCATTCCCTGGGACAGGACAAGTCCTGCCCCCCCCCCCCATTACCCCAAGGGGCTCCTGGAGTGGGAGTGTGGAGGCAGTAAGACACTTTCTGCAGGCTGAGACAGAGACCGTGGCAGGCAGAGGACTGCGGACGACCCAACGGGTCTCCCAGGTCAAGGTCTCCTCTCTCCAGGGGCAAGGATGCCTGGGAGGTGGGAAAGCCACGACAAAAGGACAAAAGGAAAGGACTGTGAAATCACAGCCAAGTAGAGGCAGTGGGGGGATTTGAGAAGAAAAATCCATTTTGCTTCATTAAGGAATAAAGAACAGGCAATATCATTTTCTACTCAATGAAATACTAAAAAGAAAAATAATGGGGTGGGGGGAAGGAGAAATCCCAAGAAGGAATAGTGTCATTTTCAGTTGGAGTAAATGTCAGAAGCATTGTTTCTGTTGATATGGCATTATCAGTAGAACACTTTTTTTTTTTAAAGAAAAAAATACATATCAAGATGCAAGTTCTCACTATTTAATTCAGTTTCTCCTGTTTCTGCTAATTTAGAAATGTTCCAGTGAAGAAATAAAGGCTCCTTTTGCACCGACAACATGCTACTCAAAGGCAGGAAAATGACTTTTACCCCATAATTCCGGCACTCAATAAACACTTGTTGAAAGAACAGATTTGCAAAGAAAGAAGCTCCTTGACAGTTATGAATTAACTCCAGAAGAACTGGTTAATTCCATCATAGTGTATCCATTGGTGATAATATTAGGCAACTGTTAAAAAGGTATGGATTAAAAAAAAAAAGCTGTAAAATATATTTGGAGACAATTCAGGAACTATGAGTATCAACTGGGTAGTACATGATATGAAAGAATTTTTGTTAATTTACTTCAAGGTGATGATGGTTTTGTGGTTATTTATGTAGGAGAATGCATGTTAATTTCAGAGTAAGTGTCATAATGTCTATGTAGGGGCCAAGGACAGCTACCCTAAGATGGGCCACTTTAGCATGAAGATGATTTTGAGTTAAAAGCAATCAAAACTAGGGGTGCCTGGGTGGCTCAGTCGGTTAGGCGTCCAACTTTGGCTCAGGTCATGATCTCACAGTTTGTGAGTTCGAGCCCCGCGTCGGGCCCTGTGCTGACAGCTCAGAGCCTGGAGCCTGCTTCAGATTCTGGGTCTCTCCATCTCTCGGCCCCTCCCCTGCTCATGCTCTGTGTCTCTCTGTCTCTCAATAATAAATAAAAACATTAAAAAATTAAAGAAAAAAGCAACCAAAACCCAGCAGATTCAGGAAAATCTCTTTACCTCCCCCTCAACTGCCTAAAAAGAATTTAGGTGGAGGAAGGGAGCTGTCACCATAGAGAACTACATTATGATGTGAACCAAGTGTTCTAGACAGGGAGGAACCTTGGAAGGCCTGTTTGATCTAAGTCCTGTGAGTTGTTTCTGAGTGGCCTGAGTGCCCCCCCCAGCCCTGCCCCCTCCACCACCCAGCCAACATTGTTTACCAAACATTTACTCTTTATCATCTTCCTGTGAATTGCATCCCTTCCCTTTGAAGTCCCAGACCCCTGCCCCTTTTCCTAAGTTCAGGTGACAAGTACCTCATTCTGTCTGCCTGTATTTGAAATTCCATGTTGGTGTGGATTCCCCAAGCATATGAAAAAAAAAAAAAGGATTTTCTCCTGTTAATCTGTCTCAGGTCAATTTGATCTTAGTCCAGCTAGAAGGACCTCGAAGATCTTCCTCTCCAACATCCACAAGTTATTTTGAAAAGTTTTGGCCAAAAAACCCCCATGAAAAATGTTAACAATCGTTAAATCTTGGTAATGAGAATGAGTATTTATTAAACTACTTCTTTTCAATTTTCTGTATGTTTGAAAATATGTACAATAAAAAATTTTTAAATATTACGTATACCATACAACATGAGGCTAGAATCAAGAAAAAAATCTAGTATCTTTTAAGACTGATAAAAAAGCAAGACATGTATAAAAAGCAATAACATGGAGATAGAAGAACTGGAAAGAATTGCTACTCTGATGTTGAAATTATGGAAGACATCTTTTTTTGGATTTTTGGTTTTTTGAAGTAGGGTTCACGCCCAGCACAGAGCCCAATGAGAGCTCTGTGAATTCACAACCCTGAGAGCAAGACCTAAGCTGAGATGGAGTCAGACACTTAGCCAACTAAACCACCCAGGAAGATACCTTTTATTTAACTTCCTTTTATGTTTTGTTATCTTTGAAAAGCATGTTTCAAAGCTATTTGCAATAAGCAACTCACTGCCTAACTTCCTATATCCTTTATTTATTGTCATGATCTATATCCATGTTAGTATGCCTACTTTATTAGCCTTTTATGCACCAAGTTATTTAACACATCAACTTGCAACTTTGTGTTTCAACTTGAGTTACATTACCTTTTCTTTTATCACTGGCCTATGCGATTCAATAAAAAAATTAAAATACTGTTTGTACCTTATGCAAAAACTACCCGCATTTATTGCTTTAGTGACATTTTACAGCTGAAGAGAAAGACTTGGCAAAACGTCTCCTTCTTTCTGTGCTACCTTTCCTCCCTCAACATTAACTGATTTGTTTATTATTTTGGTTAATAATTACTTTTTTTTTTTTTGCTTCTGCCCCCATCCCCTATAAAAAGTATTAACATACTTATTTTTTAAATCTGGAAAATACTAAAATATACAGAAAGAAAAATTTAAGACCCTTCATTTCAACATCCAGAAATAACTAGTTTACAGTTGGTGATATCTCTTTCCATGCTTTTTCTCATGTATGATTTTTTCTTTATTAGTTGAGATCACGCCGATAAACAACCAGGTATCCTGTGGGGGGTGTGTGTGTGTGTATGCAATAAACGTTTAATCTTATGAATATATCATCAGTTCTTTAAAACCTCCCCTGTTGTAGGGCACTTAGGGCTCTAGACTGAATGTTTCCCCCACCACCACCCCATTCATATGTTGAAACCTCATTGTCTTTTTTTTCAAAAAATTTTTTAATGTTTATTTATTTTTGAGGTGGGGGAGGGGCAGAGAGAGAAGGAGACACAGAATCTGAAGCAGGTTCCAGGCCCTGAGCTGTCAGCACAGAGTCGGATGCAGGGCTCGAACTCACAACGGTGAGATCATGACCTGAGAGGAGGTCAGACGCTTAACTGATTGAGTGCCCAAAAACCTCATTCTCAATATGATGGTATTTGCTTTGGGAGGTGATTAGGAGCCCTTGGGAATGGCACTTGGGCCCTCTAAAAGAGACTCCAGAGAGATCAACACCCCCTTTCACTGTTATGAGAACACAGAGAGAAGATGGGTGTTTACAAACCAAAAAACCACGAGACATGGACTTTTACTAGATCATCCTTCACATAAATCTTTTCCTGACTTGTGATTATTTCCCTAGATTTTGTTTTCTTAGAGTTTTCTTGGATCAAAGTATATGTGTTCTTTTGAGCCTCTTAATACATATGTAAAAGAGGGGAAAGATACTTTCCCTCTGCCTTTTAGGTTTAGTTGCTAAGCCTGCAAATTAAACCAACAAAAGGCAGAGTAACAGGGGGGAAAGGTTTTTTGGGGTACACGTGGGAACCAACAAATGAAGTGGCTGGCTTGTTAAGTTGTTAAAGTTAAAGGCTTATCTACCTAACTTATTAGGGAAAAGGGAAGGAGGAGAAAAGGCTTCTACAGGAAGAATAAATTTTTTGGTTGTTGTTGTTTGTTTTTTTAAGAAAGACAATGGATTTTCAGAACAATCTCTTTCAGAGATAAGAAAGTTTGTGATGGTGTTTGTCTATCAGGTATGAGTTGCCTTTCTGTCTCCTTCAGGGCCATACAAATCCCCCAGCAAAGAGATTTCGGGTAGGTTTTATTTGATATATTCTGGGAATAGGTCTGCCCTGAAGAAAGAATTTATGGCAGACTTATTTCCCAGAGTCTGCTGCTTTTAGTCAGATAAAGGAAGCTCTGAGAAGCCTTCTTTTTTTTTTTTTTATTAAAAAATTTTTTTAACGTTTATTTATTTTTGAAAGAGAGACAGAACACTAGAGGGGAAGTGCAGAGAGAGAAGGAGACACAGAATCAGAAGGAGGCTTCAGGTTCTGAGCTCTCAGCACAGAACCTGACACAGGGCTTGAACTCACGAGCCATGAGATCATGACCTGAGCTGAAGTCAGATGCTCAACAGACTGAGCCACCCAGCTGCCCCTGCGAGGCCTTCTTTATTCAACTGTTGCCTCTCAAATGTCTTCATGCATTAAATAATCTTATTTAAAATAATCTTTAGGGGTGCCTGGGTGGCTCAGTCAGTTAGGCGTCCCACTTTTGATCTTGGCTCAGGTCACAATCTCACGGTTCATAGGTTTGAGCCCCACTTCGGAAGCTGTGCTAGTAGAGAGGAGCCTGCTTGGGATTCTCTCTCTCCCTCTCTCTCTGCCCCTCCTCTACCTGTGCTTTCTCTCCTCCCCACCCCCCAAAATAACCTTAAAATAATCTTTATACCAACTCAGGGGTTCTGAGTGGGCCCTCACATATATAATCTGATTGTTTTTCAGAATTGTACTAATTTACACTTCCATCAAGCAGAGGGAGTTGAGTATTATCATTAAAAAATTCTTACTGATTTAATAGATTAAAAATTTATCTAATTTGTACTTTTTAAAAATAACTGAGGTTAAGCCTTTTTAAAAATGTTTCCCTATTTATTTCCTTTTAAAAAGGAAATTATATTTGCGTGTGCTTTGCCTATTTTTTTTTTTTGCTAAAATTTTTGCTGGTAAATGAAAATCCTTCTGGTTTTAAATGCTCAGTTGTTACATTAGAATATTTATGAGGACAAACAGTGAAAAAATTGTGTATTTATCTTACCAGTGTGAAGAGAAATAAGAATTCATTTAATCGTCAAATTCCTTAATAATGCTAAAAAACAGAAGGGTCAGATCATTTCATCAGGACAATTTTGATTGTTATCCTAGCTAGCTTCAAAGTGAAAGTCTGAACTAATGTCCAATACCAAGTTTTTTTAAAAAACAAACTCTGTGGATATTTAAAATCAGAGCTCCAAATTCCAAGGAATCCAATCTTCTAACAGCTTTGTGTGATGTCCCCAAATACTTGAGAAATCCCAAATTACAACTTCGTGCTTCTGCATGATTACATTAAGTGCATCTCATCCCCTAGCTATGACCCCCAGACAACATATAACATTGGTTCACGTCACCTATTTTTAACTTTCCCTTGTCGCCATAAGTCATCAAAAGAAAACACAGAATTGCTCCCAGCTGCTCCTTCTTCCAAGTGTGATACCTTGTCTGCAGAGATTTAAGCCCCCAAACATTGTTCACATTTTAAACCATCTACTGACCTCTGAAATTTAGAAATGTATTTTTCAGAATTTGACTGCAGTATACACAAAAGGTCTGCTTGGGAGAATACGTTTCTTGGTTACAATCTCATTTCCTATTGTAAAAGCTGATTGTCAGTGCCTGGCACAGTGCCCGACGCAACTAATACAATAAATGTTTGTTGGCCGGAGCTGATTCAACCACGGATTCGAGTGAACCATCTTTTTAACTCTGGTTGTGCTGACACGTACTTTTAACTGGATAGCTCACTAAAAGGAAGAGCGCCACAAGTCTGGCGAGTTACCCTACCGGGAGCTCATTCTCCAGCGGAAGCCTCCTGAGATGCAGTGACCTCCCCACCCCCACCCTCTTCTTTGCTTCCATGGAGCCTTGAGATGCTCTCCTCACTAGGGCTGGCCCTTCGAGATTGTTCCAAGTAGGCTGGTTTTGAGAGCTGAGTCTTTTGCCAGCCCGATTCATTCGAATTAGCCACTGTCCCTGCCAGGAATTCACAGCTGCAGCTGGTGCAGGCTCTTCCTGTAAGGTAGGGGGGCACCAGGGGGGAGCGGGGAGGGGGGAGGCGAGGATGGAAAGAGACCAAAGGTAGGTACCGACCATGCAGCCCCTTTCTCCTCCTACCTGCCGCTGAAGCAGTTCTTATCTGCTCTCCAGGGTCTGCAGAACGAGCAGTAGGCATGCTCTGGCTGGCATGTGCTTATAGGAAAGCTCCAGGTTCTCCAGAGGAGTTTAGGGCCCAAGCTTGGCCCTGAGCCCAGTCAGCTGAGCTCCAGCTCCAGCAGCACTGTGCTGCTCAGCCCAGGCAGCCCAAAGTCTGGACCACTTCGTGCTCAGGTACAGCTCACGCTTCTGCCCACTCTCTCAACCCCAGGCCTCCCGACCGGGTTCCCAAAGGCCCCAGTCGAAGGTGATGTCCGTCGTTGGAGAAGCTAATCACTTGAGCCTGACTGAGCATTTGTGCAGCCGAGCTGGAAGAGAGAAACCTTCCATTGCTCCCAGTGATCCCCAGCTCTGTTCTCTCAGCATTTCACCTAAGCCATATACGGGAAGAACTCAGAGGCTGCTGGCTCGAGGCTCTTACCTTCGTTTCCATCATTCGGGCCCAGGGCGGGCCTGGGCAAGATGGCAATGCCTGTTTTGAAACCTCTCCCCAGTCTTCTGGCCTTTCCACCTGTTGGCAGAAGACTCTGCTCCAGTATCTTCTTTCCAGCCGTCCGTTACCTCTTCCTGCCTCTCCTTCATTCTCAAGTCTTTTTGATGTACCAAGGTGGAACTAACTACCTCACAAACTAGACTCTAGATTTTGTGCAAACTCCAGTCCATTGGTACAGGCACCATCTTTCTTGTGGATGGCGAGGCACCTTCTGGCTTCAGTTTAGAAATAGTGAGTACCACCAGGGTGCCTGGGTGGCTCAGTCGGTTAAGTGTCCGACTCTTGATTTTGGCTCACAGTTTGTGAGATCCATCCCCGGGTGGGGATCTGTGCTGATAGCCCGGAGCCCTGCTTGGAATTCTTTCTCTCCCTCTCTCTCTGCCCCTCATTGGCTTGTGCTCTCTCTCTCTCAAAACAAACAAACAAACAAACACTGAAAAACAGTAATGAGTATGGTGATTGGTTCGACTGATTAGCTCTCCCCGCCCCCTCCGTGGTGGGTATACAGACACCAGGTAGACACGTTTGCACTAATTTGTAGACTACTTTTATACCAACCCAATGAAATAGAGTTCGGATAGATTTCTTTACAAAGAGCTGAAACTCTGGGGCTGATAATATGGCGATAGTAAAGTATAAGTAAAATGTGGGGGAGAAACAATTGGTGTTGGTGATAGTGATCATAACTATCTTTTTATTTTCTACCTCAAGGAAAAAAGGGTTTTGGTGGAGGCATGACTTATTTATCATTTAATAACTCATTTCACAGGGTTTTTTTTTTGGAATTGGAGTGGGCCCGTTTGGAATTCTGTTGGGGCATAGGGGCCCCTTCTTGATATGCTTATTCCAGGGGATGCACATGAGTCTCTTCCTGACCAAGGATGCACCTGAAGAGTCTGCATAGGCAGGGTCATGGCCATGATCTTGCCAGTGGAGACCTCTGCTCCTGAAGAACCAGGTTGGGTGTTTGGGAGGCACACTGAACAATTTCAGAAGAGTGTGAAACACACACTCATTTTTCTTTATTTATTTTCTACTTCTAAATGTTCTACTACGAACCTATAAAGTCAGGAAAAATAAGATTTAAAAAAGGATAATGGGGTGCCTGGGTGGCTCAGTCGATTAAGCATCTGACTTCAGCTCAGGTCATGATCTCACGGTATGTGAGTTTATGTCCCGCATCAGGCTCTGTGCTGAGGGCTCAGAGCCTGGAGCCTGCTTCAGATTCTGTGCCTCCCTCCCTCTCTGTCCCTCCCCTGCTCATGTTCTGTCTCTCTCACTCTCAAAAAAATGAATAAATATTAATAAAAAAAAATTTTTAAAAGAGGATAATGCTCTATGAATGGTGTTATATACCGATTATGTAGTTTAGATATCTGTATCAATTGGTGGCAAAAAAAAATCTCAATTTTTCATATTTTTCAAGTTTTCTGTAATTATTACTATTTATTAATGAACCCTTGTTAATTATTGTTAATCCAAAGAAATATTTTTAATGTTTAGTTAATTAATTTATTTGTTTTTGAGAGAGAGAAACAGAGCACAAGCGGGGGAGGGGCAGAGAGAAGGAGACACAGAATCTGAAGCAGACTCCAGGCTCTGAGCTGTTAGCACAGAGCCTGACAAGGGGCTAGAACTCATGAACTGTGAGATCATGACTTGAGCCAAAGTCAGACGCTTAACTGACTGAGCCACCCAAGCGCCCAAAGAAATATTTTTAAAATAAAGTACTGGGGCTTTTTTCTTAGCAAAAACCCCAACTGATAAATATCAATTACAAGAGAAAGATCTAAACAGGAAAGGCAAGCTTAACGTGTTTGAGGAAAAATATAGAAAACTATATTTATCACCTTAGGATAAGGAAGGGTTTGTTAAGACAAAATATACTACCCATGAAAGAAAACTTGATAAACTGCGATATAATTAAAATGTATGTTCATCAAAAGCCACCATAAAGAAAGTCATATAACAAGCCACACTCCTGGAGAAAATATTTGTTGCATGTATAGCTGAAAAACTAGAAATGTTTTTTGTATATTAAAATACATGATACTTAAAAATATATGTTAATATATAATATATAATATTTTTCATATAACTGAAAAATGTTAGTTCCAGACTATGTAAATAACTCATACAAATTGCTGATGATAAGACAATGACAGTGTCAAAAAAATGGGCAAAGGACATGAACAGGCACCTCACAGAAGAAACACAAATGTACCAAAACCGATGAAGATACACACTGGACCTTCTTAGTAATCAGAGAAACACAGAATATTACTGCTGAGATACCATTAGGCACCCCACAGAAAGTCCAAAGTTTAAATCTGAAAAATCAGGTGGAGATGAGAATTAGGAGCGGTTGGAACCCTTCTACACTGCAGGTGTTCTAGCCACTTGGGAAGACACTTCAGTGCAATCGTGTCAAGTTGAGCACGCACGTACCCCATCGCCTACCAATTCCCTTTCTAGGTACCTACCCAATGAGAAATATTTGAACATATGAACGTGAACAAGCACGAGAATATTCAAAGGAGTAGTTTTCATAATAGCAAAAAACTGGACAGGAGAAAAACATGCCATTGCCCTGGGAATTAACACTGGTGTGAAAATGAAGGCACCATGGCCACACACATCAGGGTGACCATATCTTAGTAACATAAAGCTGAGAAAAGTCAAGTCCAACAAGATGATGCACAGACAGTATATCATTTCTCAAGGCTTAAAAACAAGCAAACCAAACAGTATATCTTTAGGGATGTCCACACAACATGATAGGAAATATTTTAAATCTTCAGGGAAATGTCAAACACCAGATGCAGAATAGGGGTCCCCGTGTGGAGAGATTCAAAGTGGGAATGAGGCGTCACACACGTGTGGCTTCAACCGTTCAGTGTCCTGGTTAGACTTTTTAAGTCAAGTAAGGGGTTCACAGTTGTTTGGGTCCTTATTATAACTTGGATATGTGTAATTTTTAATGCACCATATATTATATCATTTAAAAATGTTAATGACTATAGAATGTAATATATGGGATATCCAAAACCTGTACGTGGAACTCCTTTGGTTTGAACTCAGTCTGACTTGGGATTCTAAACTCTTAAACTTATCTGGTCATGATGTATTGTCTTATTAACAGTGTTTTTAATTTGAAAAAAAATATTCTGATTATAATCATCGGTATGGGTATCAAGGTACAGACTTATTTCCTAACCCCATCCTTTACTTCTTCACATCTTCCCAAATGGTCATGGTCCCCCCAGTGTGGCGGAGTAGTGCCAAAAGCATGGTTTTTTTAGCACCCCCTACAAACAAGATTTACCCCAGCAGCGAGAAGGGTGTCCACCAGAACCCTAGGTGACATCTTTGCTGACAGGCCAAACCCCCTTGACCTGGCCCTTGGTGCTTTTCACTGCAGTCACTCTTTGAGGGTGGACAACGGGGTGAGACCTTTGTTCCCTAAATACATTGAGGGTGTCCCCCACCCCTGCCCCATGTACAGGCTCCCCGGGGTCAGCTGATCTGATTGGCACGGATCCCTTTACTTCTCAGGAGAGGAGCCGGAAGGGACACAGTGCGACTGTGAATCCTTGAGCCCTGGGCAGCTGTGGAAGATAAGAGATCGAGAACAGTCTGGGGAGGGGATGGGAAAAGCAACCAGCTTCTGGAGGAGTGAGGATATCACACAGAACCCAGGGGACCAATGTATGCTACCGAGGCTTGCACCAGAGACCCAGAGGCCATGGTGATCCTCTCCCTTTCCTGCTGAGGCATCTGATGGACACAAGTAGAGGTGATGGCAGACCTGGAAATGAATCCCAGCCCTGTCCACAATCCCAGCCAAAACCCACCCCTCCCATCATAGTCAAAACAGGAAGATAACAGAGTCCCAGCCATTGTGAGAGCTCCACCAACCGAGTTATAAGGCCATTGTTCTTAGCATTCAAAGTTAGGGGCTATCAACCTTTAAGACTCACAAAAGGGTAAACTGAGGTCCAGAAACCGATTCCAAGAAGCACGGTGGCCAGTCTAATTGCTCAATCTTCTTTAGTGCCGTGGCTGGCCAGCCGGGTACGTCTGACACTACAAGCTAATAGCTTTTCTGTTGTTTGATCTCTACCTGAGTGCAAATGAGCAGAAGCAGGAAGAAAGGCTCACTGCCCAGCAACACCCCCAACTCCCATCTTGCTTCTCCAGCCTCGCTTCCCTCTATACAGCCTCCAGCTCAGGTTGCCAGAATTAATCACCGGTAGGGTTGAAGCAACAGCGCTGTTCCCTGGCTTTAGGCCAGGCTCCCAGGATGTGCGTCAGAAAAAAACAGTGAGTGAAATTCCAAAGCCAAGTGAGTCACCAGGGAGGAGGAAAAGCCAGGACCATACTCAGAATGAGAGCCCGAGGGCAGATCAAATAAGGGCCCCGGGAGTCAGGGGCTGGGTCCAGATACCAAGAATGCTCATCTGTCCAAAGATGGGAGTGGGGCCTCCTGCCCAGGTGGCTTATCTCCGGACTCCACACAGACCTGGATGAGGAGGGAAGTGACCGGGAGGCCAGCCTGCTAGTCCCACCCCTGGATACAGTAACCATGACCCTTACCTGGCTCCCCATAGTCTGGGCTTTGGATCCCAGCCCTTAAAATCCGTGTATTGTTTCCTCATGCATTCCCTCCCCCTGACCTGGCCCAGGACACTGCTTCTGGACAGGGAATAGTGATAGGCCAGCTGGGCCCCAGAGGAAAGGCAGCAGGTAAGTCTGTGACTCACGCCCCGCCATCCCGAGACCACCCCTGGGCCCTTTTCCTGTGCCTGGGGGAGAGGAACTCCAGCTCTGGCTGCTCCCCCTGTCCTCACCTGGTGCCTTCCAGAACTCAGCACAATGAGCAGTTCTCAGAATGGGATCTCCTCAGGAGGAGGGAGATGTGGAGGCAGGGGGAAGGTGGGTTAAGGAATCAGGTGTCTTAACTAGGGGTGTAGCAGCCTCTTGACTGTGGAGCAGCAACCCAAGGCAGCCAGTTCCGAGGCAGAAATTTTGTGTGCGGGGAGGGTGCGATTCCACATGCAGCGGGAGCATCAAGGGGCAGTGTCTACAGGTGCCATGAGCCAGGGCACACTTGGATTTTACTCTCTCCTTGGAACCTAGCCAGGAGGGAAGGGGCGCAGGGGTCTCTCCTCCTCCAAGAGCCCTTTTCATCCGACTCCAGGCTGCCAGTGGCCAGGGTGGAGCACAGTAAGCCTGCGCTTCTGGGGCCACCTCAGCCCTCAAGCCCGCTCTACCTCTGCCCCTCTCCAGTCTGAGGGGCCCCTCCCAATACCAGGGATGCCCCCCTGTGCTGGTTTTCCTGCCCCTGGCTTTTCCTCACTGCTCACCCCAGGGCCCTGTCCAGCCCCTTGATCTTCCCTCCCCACCCCAGGAGCTGCCTGATCCTTCAGGCAGCGGGATCCATTTCTCCAAAAAGAAATGGAGCAGCATCCTTAACTCTAATCCTCGCCCTCTCTTGCCCTCGCCAGCCCAGTCTGGCCCTTCTTTCTAGTCACACCTGGCCAAGTACTCAGGCTTGCACAAGGAAGGCCTTCCAGGGCAGCTGAGATCCCCCAGCCAGCCTCCACCTCCTTGCAAAGGAGTGGCCGAGTGAGGGAGCTCCTTTTGCTTTAGGAAGGGATGGGGCTGAGACAGGCTTCTTGGGGCCTGAGGATGTCTTGCTTGGTAACTCAGACAAGGGGCCGATGCTGAGAAGTGGGCGGCCGTGGGCCCTAGGGAAGGTGAACAGCACAGCCCTGGACAGAGCCCGGCCGAGGGGGGCTCTGTGAAGGGACCATTTAAGGCTCCAGCTGCCCCTGTTTACAGGTGACCTGTGCCCTGGGCTCTAATTGTATGTCTCCTCCTTGTGCCTTCACTTCTAGGGCATATTTCTTTCCCTCCAGCTGTGAAGCCCTGTCAGTTTCTCTGACATATATGACATATATATATATATATATATATTCCATCAACAGAGTTAAAAAGCCCATGCCTTGAGGCATGAAACATTCCCACATTCTCGACTCCCTCTGGGGCAGGGGTTGTGGGGCGAACGTGGGCTGGGAAGGCTCTGAGGCAAGCCTCAGCTGGTCCATTCCTGCTCCTCTGCCTTCTGTCTCCCTGCAACGATCCTCTCTGATGGCAGAAAACATGTCACCTAATAAGATCACACAGTCAGAATCTCAAAATCGGTGGGGATCATCCACCAGAACCACCTGGTCTCATACACGAGTAAACAGAGGCCCACAGAGACAAGGTCTGAGGAAAGAGAGACAGCACTGAGCCTGACATAACCGTAAACTCCCGTGTGACTTTGCACAGAGCTGTTTTCTGCTCTGGCTCAGTTTTCCCAACTGTAAGATAGTTATTTTGCTGTGAATTGAGAACAACCTATTAATGCTCTAAAATCAGAGCATGGGGGTGGTGGGGGCTCAGGGGCTGTGCTATCTCCTCCAAGAGGCTCTGGGCCTGCCTGCTTTGCGACCATGGACTGTCACATTGCTTCTTGAAGCTCCAGTTTCTTTCATCTACCAAGTAGGGATAATAGTCCCTACCAGTCCCACCAGTGGGGCACCTGGGTGGCTCAGTCTGTTGAATGTCCAACTTCTGCTCAGGTCATGATCCCCCAGTTCTTGAGTTCGAGCCCCGCCTCAGGCTCTGTGCTGACAGCTCGGAGCTTGATGCCTGCTTTGGATTCTGGGTCTCCCTCTGTCTCTGCCCCTCCCCCGCTTACTCTCTCTCTCTCTCTCTCTCTCTCTCAAAAAAAAAAAAAAATAAACACTAATAGTACCTACTCAGAGGATTGTTTTAAAGTGTAAATGAAGTAGTATGTTAGGCCAATACTGGGCATATAATAAACTTTTGATAAATTCTGATTATTATGATAAGCTTAAGCATCTTGACGGCCAGGATGGCATCATTATCATTTTACAGTCCTCCCAATCGCCAGCGTGGCACTAGTAGGAGTTTAACACGCGTGTGATCAACAGAACAAAAGATAAGTGAATGAGTGAGCAGACAAACCTCAGTTTTGCCCCAGAGTCTCAGGGTAAGTCGGCGATGTAACTTGGGTTGCATGAGCCGGTCATGTGCCTTCGGCCTGGCAAGGCTGTTAGTGGCCCATGCCACCTCTGGCTGCAGCGTGGCCACTGGTCGGCCCGCGCAGAGGCTGAGTGTGGTTGGTACTCTGATCCCTCCTGGGACCATGGCTCCACGGTCCTCAGTTCCACGTGTACAAGATGGATGGTTTGGCTGTGAGCCAAAGTCTGCTCGAGCCGCTTGGCCACCTTAAAAGGCTTTCCTGTCGGGGTGTGGAGATGGCAGCACAAGAGTCTCCTTTGGGGGCTGCCTCCAGCCCCAGAATTCCACCCACAGCTCAAGCGCCGGACAGCTCTCAGCACACGTCCTCTAGGAGAAAGAAGAAGGTGGGTTGGGAGAAAGGCAGCAGAAGCGGAGGTGAACTGTCCAAACTACCAGCCTAAGCTGAGGCATGCATTCAGTGGCCTTTGAGGTGCTCTGGACTGTTTCCAGGGGGCTGCATAGCGGCAACCGTCCACACCCTCCCATCTGCCCAGGAACCTATGCCATGGGCTATCTAAAGGACTGAAGCTTCTGTGGGAAGCTTCCAACTCTGAGCGCCACCTCCTTCACCCTCTGTCTCTGTGTCAGGCCCCACCCCACCTCACTTCATGCCTTGCCCTGAGGGGCTACTAAGCTAGGAATGGCCACGCCCTGCAGTGCAATGCTTTGACTGACACCGTGACACTGGACTCTGTCCGTAGCCACCCCCTTATTCAACCATGACCCTGGAAGGGGCTGCAATTTCCCAGGGTAGCTGGCTACTAACTCTGGCTGGTGGAGCCCGAGAGAAGACTTTCGGGTCCAGAGGAGTCCAGAGACAATGCAGTTGCCCTGCTGGTCCCTCACCACTGTCACCACCTCAGGAAAGCTCTGCCCAGCGTTCCCCAGATGCCTGTTCTGGGGAACCATCCAAAGTTGAATAATGCCCATGAGGGTCCCTGGTGCATTGCCTGTTTGCCAGCTGGCTGTCCTCCTATCTTTGACCTAGCCAGAGCCATGTGAGGATATTTTTATAGAAATTTCTGCCCAGGAGGTGGGGGGAAGGGAGAGGGAAGAATAGGGGAGGCAAAGGAAGGGAAGAACAAGAGGTAAGGAGGAGAGGAGAAGAGAAAGGATGCCATGACGGAGGGTAGGGTAGGTCTTTGGCTGATCCCAGACTTTGTGGAGGACGTGGAGCTTTGGGACCTGGGGGAATTCTCTCCCTCTGGTTACAGGAAGTCAGGGCCAGAGGCTCCTTAGATATCATCCAGGTCAACTACCTGATTTTCCTGAGAACCCCTAGGGGACGGGGACCCAGTTCCAGACTCCATTCCAGTGCCTTTTACACCATTTCCCTTCTTCTGTTGTTGGAGGTTCAAGTAAAAAGAGAAGGCTCCAGGGCTAGGACAGAGGGTGCATGGGTGCTCTGCAAGGTCCAGCCTGGAGCCTTGCAAGGGGAGCCCAGAGTGTGGGTGAGGGCCAGGACCCTTCTGGGGAAGCCCCACACAATCCTTTAACCTGGTTCAAAAGCAGCTACAGCCCCCAAACTCCTGTCTGGTTACTGACGTGCGCAGGGTGGGGTCCAAGTTCAGACTAAGCTGAGAATACTGAGCCTTCTAAGTATTTACTAAACAAACCCTGTCCTCTTCTTAGTTTTTAAGATTCCCTGTTCCATGCCATGCATTCTTTTGTCTGGAAGCAGTAAATAAACAATAATACACATGCACAGTGGACCACCTCTGCAGGTCAACAGAAATCTTTTCCATCTCTCACATGGATTGTTATCCCTATGAGCTCTAGCAGAATTAGCTACCCAGGGAGAAAAGTGGGTCAGAGGAAAGGAGATAGGGGGCTCCTGGACGCCCATCTCCCCTGGCCTCCCTCTCAGCCTCCTCCCTGCCCCCCTCTAGAACACCGCAGCCACATGGAAACCCATGGAGAACAGTTGGGGCTTTTTATAATCTTTATTTGTTAACAGTTGAGGCTATTTTTTTTCCATGCTTGCAAGAGATGCCAATGCCTCATGAAAAAGTTGTGAAAAGAAACAAGTCTATTTTGGGGTGATCAGCCTCCTCAGAGCTTCTCACTTGCAGCTCTGCGGGGCTCCAGGAACGAGCCTGTCCTCTCTCAGAAGGTCTGCAGCCTGCTTGAAGCGAAGGATCTTGGCCCTTGGATGCACAGGCTAGGGGGTGCATTTTTGCCCCCCACTTCTAACTTTTCTGCCTATAAAACAGGACAGTAGTAACACCATGTAGCTTCTTTCTGCTGGAGGCCTTCTGGTGTACTCTCCTGAGAAATCAACACCCCAGGAGACTTGGGGTGGATCATGCATTTCCCCAGTGGCATTAGTAGTGGTAGTATTTGCAGCTCTTAAAGCATATAAGCCAACAAGCGCTCAGGTTTCTCTGCTGAGCGAAGAGCTGTTTCAAAGCTGCAGTCTATGCTGCGTGGAGGCCTCAGCCAGCTCTGGCCTCCTAGGAGGCAGGGCTAGGGTGAAGGGGCTTGGGTGAGTGGGCAGAGGGGTGTGCATGCTCAGCTGTCTGCCAGCAGGGGCTGGCTGCAGCCTGGCCAGGCCAGACTGGGAGTGGATTCTTCAGCTCCTGGTTTGAGCAGCCCCACCAGCACCCACACAGTGTGGTGTAGGAAGGTTGCAAGGGGCTGGGTGTGCTTTGAAGATCCCAAGCAGAATTCTCACTTGTGTTCCTTTCACTGCCTCACCTGTTTGTTCACTTTCTCAGGAGACCCACTGGGCACCAGGGCCAAGGTGGGCATGGGATTTTCCAACCCTGGTAGGTTAGACTGTCAGAATTCCACACCCTCTGTGCTATCTGATCACCATAGGGGACCTAGGTAGCACAGGAACAAATGGGGGTTGAGTCCCGCTTTATCCCTTCCCTTCCCTTCTCTCTCTCTTTCTCTCTTTTTAAATTTTAGTTAATATACAATGCAATATTGGCTTCAGAAGTAGAATTTAGTGATTCATCACTCACATACAACACCCAGTGCTCATCACAAGTGCCCCCCTTAATGCCCATCACCCATCTAGCCTATCTCTCACCTACCTCCCGAGTCCCCCTTTACACAGGGATACTGAGCATAAGTCTGTGACGGGGAGCAAGCAGAAATGAAGGAAGAGTTAGAGGGATCACAGAATCTCTGATCTCAGACCTGCAAGGGGCCATGAGAAGATCACCTGGCCATCCCCTGTCTTCTGGCAAGTAATATTATTCCAATGGGAAACTAGAGAGATTAGGTTCCTTGCCCAAAGTCACACAGCCAATTTCTGGTAAAGGGGAGACTAGAACCAAGGTTGGCACCAATTACTGCAATGGCTGCTCCTCTACTTTGGTTTTTTTTATTTGGGACTCTTGGGGATCCTACTGTCCACATCCTTGCCCATACTGGGCTTGGTGGGGAGCCTTCCCTTGCCTTAGCTTTTACCTTATTGTCCCCTGTCCCTGGAGGGCTGTCACAGAGATGCCCCTCCATTACCCTTTAACCTGCTTCCAGAGGTATCCAACTGGCCTCTCCAAGCCCTCCCTAGATTATTCCTTATCTCTCCTAAAATTCTAGAATTTTCTTTGGCTGAACTTGTCCCAAGATTGTGACTGACCATTTAAGGAAGCTGAAAGTGGGAATCTCTGCCTCTTACTATGTTTCCAATTCCTCCCTCCTCGCTCTGCCCCCAAATATTTCCCTCTTCCGTTCTAAGCCTTTGTGGCCATCAGCTGATATTTTGCTGAATCCAATTTGGGTTAGGAGCTTCTTCAGGAAGAAGGATGGCTAATAAAACATAGGTCTTCCATGCTAGGAGCCCTTATTAGATATCATTGCTGGATGAACCTGACCCAACCCTTGTACATGAGAAAACAGATTCAGAGACAGGAGGGAACTAACGTCGCATAGCTATGTGAGGACAGAATCCAGGCCTCCTAGTGGACAACGGACTGCTTCCTCCTTTCAAATTACCAAAACCAGTTCAGAATGCACAGCATGGGATGGACCATGAACCTAGTTCTTGTCCCTCAAGGAGCCTCTTGATTCCCTGGGGTGGCCTCTGTCTTGGCCTCCAGGCTGAGTGTCTCAGCCCAGTGGGCCTGAACAGAAGGAGCCACACTCCTGCCCTGAGTAGATCCTCTGTTTTGGGCTGACTGACCTGGGCACTACTTTGGGTAACTGACAGCTATTTATTACTTCTCTCACAGTCTTCCCCTGGGCTGCCCCATTCACTTCTGTCCAGCCCAGCCAGGAGCCCGGAGGGAACACAGAGCAATGGCTACCCAAAGACAAGGCCAGTACAAGCTGTGGAAGACCTCTCTGGACAGCATGTGAGTAGCCACTGGGTGGTGTCAAGTCCCTCCTCATCAGGTTCCCCACCCAAACATCCGTTCATCCATCAAGCATTTATTGAGTTCCTATTACATACTAGTTGCCAGACCAGCAAGAAGGAAGCTCTTGAACAAGCATGGTCCCTTCTCTAAACAGTTCTCAGTACTGTGAGGGAGAGAGAGAGAGACCCAATGATAGAACATTGTGATTGGTATTATTAGGGGAGCACAGAAGAAGGGGAGGGAAACTTGCAGACTTTTAGGGAGTATTCATGGTAGGCTTTCTGGAAGAAGTGACATCTAGGCTGAGGCTTGAAGGATGAGTAAGCATTATCTAGGTGGAGGGATGGGAAGGAGAACAGTGTTCAGGCTGAGAGAACTGTTTGAGCAAAGGTGCAGAAGGGTTCTGTCTCTTGTGAGTACCTGGTGGTGCCCCCTGAGCCCTGGGCAAGGAGGCTGAGAGACTCTAGACTTTCCAGATTTGGCTCATTCACCCTGACCAGCTCTGCATGTTGAGATGCCTCTGCTTTTGCTCTCAGCTGGTCTCAAACACAGGGTGGCAATGCTATGTGGCCCAGACTGCACACTGCTGGGGAGGGGGGCAGACTTTTATGTCAGAAGACCTGTGGGGTGGGCTTTGCAGAGGGTTGAGTGTTCCAGGAGAGGGTAGAGAGAAGAGAGACCAGCAGCCTACAAACCGTAGAAAGGCTGGAGCTGCCTGTGAAACAAATGGAACGTGCAGGGTGGAGGAGGACGCACCAAGCGGGGTCTGCAGAGCTTGGGCTGGCACTGAAGAGGCGCCTTCAGAGCCACAGAGAGAGGAGGGCTTGTGGCGTTGGCTGAGAGCCTGCTGCATGGGTACCTTCTTGAGAACAAAGAAGGAGAGTGTTCTCCCCAGACTGGGCCTCCTGCTCACCAGCTTCAGAAAATGGCAGCTCGTGATGTCCTTGAGGAGGGTGGTTATGGGGCTAGTTGGAGCGGGTGCCTTGTGGGGACAGGCTCAAGGGGTTTACCTCACTGGGAAGGAGGAGTCACAAGAGGGCTTTGGTGAGGGAAGGGATGTTGGAGGAGGCTCTGACTGAGAATGCCGGAGAGGTGATGCTATCAGGAAGGACTCTCATTTAAAGAAAAGCTGAGAAAGAAGATTGTGTGCAAAAAGCAAGACAGGGAATTAAGTTGTTGTCCCTCAGCGGGAGACCCTGGCTCTGCCTGAGGCAGTTTGCCAAATGGGAACAGGGGGTGCAGTTTCATTTGGCCAGCCTTACACCTTTGAACCCCCACAGGGTAGCCCGGTTGGGCAGGGGGGTTCGCAGGCTCAGCTGGCTCTTTTCCCAAAGAGGGAGGAGGCATTGGCTCCATAAAGGCAGGCCTAGGCGTCCATGGTTTTGGGCAGAGGGCAGTTCTGTTTTCCTTCTGTGTTGTGTGAAACATGAAGCCAACAGGCTGGCGCTCTGGAGCTGGGTGGGGGCAAGCGGGTGTCAGTGGGAGAGGCCATGGCCTCTGTGGCACCCACACAGAGATGTCATGCTAGGCTGTCCTCTGGGGCAGGGACCTCTAGCACACAGAAGATGGGCTGAGGCTCTTCAACGCCAAACATGTGGGAAGAACACACCTGTACATGGTTAAGTTTCTTTCCAATGCGTGTATTCCAACCAATACTTTCTGTTCTTATGGAGACTGAATCCTCACTAGAGGGGTCAAGCGGCACCCTCAGTCATTCTTAACCTCTTCTCCAGCTCTGGGTGGATTCAGAAAGAGCGGGGGTAGCATCCCCCACCAATCAGGCACTTATTGAACATGGACCAGGCCAGAAAGCACATTTATCACAAATACCTTGATGGGCAGCTTCCAATTATATGCATTCATGGATGGAAAGCATGCTTCGGAGAATACAAAATTCATTTTTTATTCAGCTTTTTTTTTTTTTTTTTGGCAATGGATTTCTCTTCCTGATCATATCTTGCATAAACTAGTATTAAAGTGGATTTGCATTCTCAGAGCACAAGTTGGAGGGGGTTAGGTGGGAGGCATGTCAGTCTCGACTTTAAAAATTGTCCAGAGGTTATGACAAGATGGATCAAACTGGACTGAGCTGGCTGCTGTAATTACCAGTAGTCAAGATCATCATAATCAAACCAGCCTTGAACATATAAACTTCCTTTGGGGACTGCTCATATTACAGATGTCACCCCTTATAATCTCTTTGTTTTACAGAGGAGTAAATCGAGACGGAGAACTCAAAGGTGTCTCAGGCACTGTCTCTGGGGCTAGTGTCTTCATGGCATTTCTTTTAAGAGGTCAGAAGATACTGGTAAACTCTAGGTGGCAATAGGATGGGGGTGGGATGGAAGCAGAGACTGCTGAAGAGGAGGAGAAGATCTGGATGGGAAAAGATACGGGCGATACAGTGACCCACTCTAAAACTCATGTGCCACAGCAGTCGGAGGCACAGGCTTTAGCTGCACGGTGGTGATCAAGGGAGGAAGGCCCTCAAGTGCCAGGAAAACTCTCAAGCCAGAGTAGGGCCTGTATGGAAATGCTGTGTCCCTCTCCCCAGGGGCAAGGGGTGTAGGCCTGGGTTTAAGGGACAAGGAAAATATGTCAAGTTCCCCTTCCCTAACCGGCATCCCTTCCAGGGCTAAGATGCGTCTCAGAGTTCTTTGTCAGCCTCCCGGAGGAAAGGGGAAAACCCCGTGGGAGTCCAGAGAGGTATTGCCCCTTGCCAGGTAGAGGGAGGAGACCGCCACAGGTGCTGAGCCTAGACCCTCCCAGCCGCCTGCCTCCGGGCGGGGGAAGGGAGGGAGGGCAGGGGGGAGAGAGAGAGGCCCCCGAGGGGCGGGGCCGGGGGCGGGGCCGCAGGGCACCCAATCCCCTTCTTTCCCCGCCCCCTCCCCGCCCCCAGACCCCTTTCCACCAACCGAGCTCCGCGGTGGGCGGAGCCTGTCACGGCCGTCGCCCTGGGTGCGATTTTTTTCCCCCTTCTCTTCCTCCCTTTCTTTTTTTTTTTTTTTTTTCCTTTCCTTTTTTTGTGAATGAAAAAAGGAGGTCGTGAGCGGTCCCCGGGACTGCAGCGCTAGGCGTCTTCGCGGCCGCGCCTTCGGAGCGGGCCAGGCGCGTAGCGGCGGCGGCCTCGCCCCTCTCCTCAACTGCGCGTCGCTTCCAGCCTCCGCAGCCAGAGGACCCGCGGCGGCGGCGCGGCCCAGCCGCCCGAGGTCTGAGCGGCCGCGCACAGCCCACACCGGCGTGCCTCCATGACATTGGGCGCCCGGGGCGCGGGGAGATGCTGATCCGGAAGAGGCAATGGCTGCAGTGCCGCGCGCGCGGCCGCTCCCGGCCCGCGGTCCGGCCTGGGCTGCTCTGTCAGAGTTTCTGATCTAGCGCGACCCGGGCCCGGAGCTTGTAGCAGCAGCAGCAGCAGCAGCAGCAGCAGCAGCAGCAGCAGCAGCGCGGCGGCGCCGGCGCCGGCATCGTCCTAACTTGCACGCGCGGAGTGACCCCCAGACATTTCACTAAAATGAGCGTGCTTAGCAGGAAGAGATGTGTTCCTTACACTAGAAATTACCCCGTCACATGTAGTGGTGTAAGTAAATGATTAATTTCTGTTATGGCCGGGTTGCAAGCTACCTGGAAACGCGCCGCTTCGCCCTCCTGTGCCCTCCCGGCCCTATCTGCTTCCCTTCTGACATTCCCTCCGCTCCCCTTCTCCCCTTCGGTATAGCTTTGGCTGTTGGGGTCTCGGGGGGCGTGGGACTAACCTTTTCCAGGCTTTTCTAGGGAAAGGCGGATGACTTGATTGCCTTGGCGTGTCGTGGCCTTCTCCTCTCCCCATTTTTAAAATAAATTATTTTTATTTCGTGTGTGTGTGCAGAGCAGCGTGTCAGGAAAAAAGGTCCAGAGTGGTGGAAATGTTTCTGTTAAAAACCAATGGAATTTGGATGTTTTGCTCGCCGTTCCGGACATGTTTCTTTCAACCCAACTCCATTGCAGTCTGTGCATCAGAGTTCTGGCAAACTATGGGAGAGATGCTTAGCGTTGTTTGTTGATGTCTGAGAAGGCTTTTTCATGTGTTTAGGTTTGCATTTTTTGTTAATACGATCATTCAAGATCCCTTTGAGTCTTGCTGCCCATTGGATCTGCAGGAGGGATTCATCTCCCCACCTTTCCCAATATTACAATGTCAGCAACCCACTGGCAGCCTCTTTTAATTCCAAGGCCACCCTCTCTGGTCTTCTCTTCCCGATTCTCCCTTCCTATCCATCCTCCTCAATTTTTACCTTCATTTTCAGGATATTCCTCCCTTTTGCATTTTGTAAGATGCAGGATGTGGGATATTGGTTGCTAGGAGACAAGCCAGGCTCCCAGGGAGATTCTGTCGTTTCCTTGACAACCAGACTAGGGCAGCTACAGATGAACAAGCCTCCTATCAGCTGTGGGAGGGAAAGGGGGGCTTTTCTGCAAAGAGTGTGTGTAGGGGTGTGGGGGTGGGACTGGGAGCCGCTGAGGGTTGTAGCTAATCTGAGCACACCTTGCCTTTTGGCCTGGCCTGGCCTGAGTACAAAGATCTAGGAGAACAGTGGATAGGAGGCTGTTTGTGGAGAGAGGGACAGGGATCATGGGACAGGGTGGGGAGGGAGTATCTATGTGATTCTGGGATCACTGAAGGAGAGGAATGAATTGGGGGTTGTGATACCCAGGGCTGGATGGCAAGGAAGCCATAGTTTATGGTGGTTAGTCTAGAGGCTCGGAAAGAATGAGGATGTGGAAAAGTCTAGAGTCATTGAAGGAGAGTGCCAGGGAAACGGAAATTGAGAAGCTCATTGAATGGGTTGTATCATCATACATCAGCAATGGTACAGTAAAGTAGCAATATTCTAGAGCAAAAAAATTACATTACTGGTGGCTTTGGCATGCTGTCTCCAGTGCAGGATCCGCCTTTAAGACGGGCCTGATTCGACTAAGAGTTTTGTCTGCTGGCTTAATTGGGCCAGTCTGTATCTTAAAAAGAGATAGAATTACATATATAGATATGTAATCTAGCATTATATAATACCAGATTACATAAGAAGACAAATACCTCCTTTCTGCCCAGACTCTCTTGGCACGAATTCACCACGATTTGGGAAACTTTCTTCCAAAGCCCTCATACCCATTTTCCAGAAGGGCAGACTGATGCCTAGAGAAGTGAAGTGATTTGCCCTTTCCTAGGTATGAAGTTTCCTAGAAATGAAGTCCCGCAGTCAGGACAGGGGTGGAGTGGGTGAGAATGGTAAAAATAAGGAGGAGGTCCAAGGACAAGCAGGGGAAGGCTGCAGAGCAGCTGAAGAAGGGATGAGGAGAGGCTGTCCAGCCTGAGTAGCACCCAGCAGGTCTGCTGTCTAAACTCACAACAGTGTTCCTCTCCTACTTGTTGGTTGGCTGTCCCCTACTTAACCCTCGAGGTGCATGAGGTGTGCAGGGGTATTTTAATCATAAACTCTCTGATTTTGAACTTGCATTGCTCTGCTGGTGTTCTGGCATCCTCCTCGCCTTCCAGATGCTCCTGAATTGAAGAATTGATGCCCCTCTTCCATGCCTCCCCATCCCCCCTTCTGCTTACACACCCACATGCCATTAGAACCTAAATTTGAGAAGGAAGTTCTATGGGCTAGTGGGTTTTAGTCTCCTACAGCTAATCGTATTTGTATTTGGGATTCGGTCAGTTTTGTTCTTCAATTTATAGAACAGAAACTACAGCCCGGATGATTCCTTCCCAGTTGTCTGACTTGAGACCAGGAACCATCAAAGTGGGGTTCCTGGTCCTCAGCTCAGGAGAGAGCAGGGTGGAGGCAAGGTGGTGGTTAGAATAACGGCTGCACCTGAGGAGGGTGAGGTGGGTAGAGGAGGCAGGAGGAATCCTGCTCTGGAGAGCGGGGAGGGACTGCATGGAGACCCCTTGTTGTTTAGAGTCCAGTTCCTGTAAAATTCCAAGAAGGAGGGGGTGCTTGTCTCATTGAAAAGTCCTTGCTGCACTTTTTGCTTAGGTTGCTGAGATGGATCTACTCGCGCAAATCCCAGTTGCCATCGTTACTTGGATATTTCAGTTCTGCATTCCTGCAGGCTGGCATCCAGTTACAGCCCGGCAGGAATGGAGCTGCTTTGTTGCTGCTGGTGGCCTTGCTCTCTTGCTGGATGGCTCAGCAGTGAGGGCACCTGGACTGCCTCCAGGACTCTTATGAGCTCAGCCTTCCTTGGCCTAGGAAGGAGTCCAGTGTGCTCCAGCCCCTGGCTGACTTCGTGCACCCAGGGACTGTGAGCAGGAGCAGGCCAGTGACCTAGGTGAAACTGAGTTTCCTAATAATGCCTGCCTTGCCCAACCCCATCCCCCTCCCCTCTCCCCTTTCAGGAGAGTAGATGCCACTGGGTGACTGCCACCCAAAGCCCCCTAAGCCCTCAAGCTGAGGGGCCCTTCCTAGTGACAGCTTTTAAACACTGATATGACACTTCGACTACCAAAGGGCATTCTGTTTGTTAATTTGAGCCATCCCTCTCTGTGGGTGGATAAGCCCTCCCTCTGTGCCCAACACAGAAGGAAACCGAGGCAAGCATTTGCTTGGACATTCCGGTCCAAGTCTCTGGTCCTCTGCGTCTCCCAGCAGTCCCATCACCCATGCAGCCAACTGAGCGAGCACCCTTCCAGGAGCGCCAGCTGTCTGGGGGCTTCCAGCCTGAGAGCCCTCCTCCCTAGGAATGGGGAGTGTGGAAGGGGGCGTATCTCCCTCTCTCTGAGGCTGCCTACAGGTGCTTACAGGGCACACCTGAGTACGGGTGGCCAGGCCCCCTGACCATGGAGTATATAGTCACAGGCCCATGTTTATCCCCTCTGCCATCTCAAAACTGAGCCTGCAGCCGCGCGAGCCATCCAGGCAACATGACAGGCCCAGAGGAGGGGAGGGGAGGCCCACGGGCTGCCCAGGTGCATCCAGGAGCCTCTCCAACCCAGAGGGACTGGGAAGAAAATCTCTGGCATCTCCCTGAAAGAGGCTGAGGACTAGCGTTGAAGGGGAGCCACAGACAAGCCAGGGTTTGAAAATCTACCACCAGGGAGGGAGACAGGCAAAAGTGGAGGCCAGGAGAGCTGCCACCCAGCTTTGACAAGTCCATTAAATTTTAAAGTGGCCCTACCCTCAGGCATGCTGGGAAGGGGTGGGGACCTGGCCCGGACTCTGCTTCTCTCAGCTGTTTGTTGTTCTGCTGCCTAGAGGAGGAGAGCGGATGATGAGTGCGCTTCCCAGGCGGACTCTCCTCTTCCTGGGAGAGTGGGGACAGGCCCGAGGCAGGTTCTGCCTAGGGTTCTCTCACAGGCCTCCCCCAGCCAGGAGCCCAGCGGGAGGATGGTGGCAACAGGAGGCAGACCAGTGGTTCATGTGGTGGAACCACTCCTCTCGGCCTGAATGGGCCCCCCGTTTCTTAGGCCCCACAGAACTATTGCCCAGATGGCTGCCTGCTCCTTTCTCTCCCTCTCTGCTCAAATGCTGGCAGAGGGGCCGGTCCCGGCTGAGGAGAGCCGCTGGCCCTGGCCCTCAGGGGGCTGGTGTGTGGAGCCACCTTGACCACTATGCTCCTGTTCCTCAGGTCCCAATTAATGGATTCTGACATGGATTATGAAAGGCCAAACGTAGAGACCATCAAGTGCGTTGTGGTGGGAGACAACGCGGTGGGCAAGACCAGGCTCATCTGTGCCCGGGCCTGCAATGCCACGCTCACCCAGTACCAGCTGCTTGCCACCCATGTGCCCACGGTTTGGGCCATCGACCAGTATCGGGTGTGCCAGGAGGTAAGGCTGCAAGGCCACTTGGCTGGGGGTCCCACCCTGCGTATCTGGGCTTCTTCCCAAACCATGGCTCAGTGTCTCCAAACTCGGCCGGGCCTGTGCTCAGCTCACGGAGGCCCCTGGGGATGGGGTGGAGGCAGCTGAAGAAGAAGGAGCCCCTGGAGAAAGGTCTGAGGTGAGCCCACCCCAGCGAAGGGATCCTTAACCATCTGGGGTTTGCGTGGCCAGGCTGGTGCCTAAGACCCAAGCTTTGCCTGGGACGCAGCATCTTGTATAATCACAGCCCCCAGTAATGGGGAGCACTGAGGGGAGGGAGGCATTGGAGAGCTGAGGGCAGAGAGGAAGAGAGAAGCTGTCGGCCAAGACCAAAATCAGAGGCTTGTTATTTGCGGGTAAAGCTGGGAACGGGGCAGGCCCCTGAGCTCCCTTCCACACCATGACAGTCGGCCCTCTTAGAGTCCCTTCCCGGCTGGCCAGCTTAGAGGCTGCTCTTGCCATTGAGTCTGCAGAGGTGGCCCTGGATATAGTGCTGGGCAGGACACACAGACAGAGGTATTAGCTCTGTCCCTCCACCCCCATGCTATCTGGGACCCTCAGGTTTGAGTTGGCACCAGCCTGAGCTGATTGTGGGCGCCCCTAGAACTATTGCCCTCGATTCCGACTCCTCTCCCCTGGCCCACCCCACAGGTGCTGGAACGCTCCAGAGATGTGGTAGATGATGTCAGCGTCTCCCTCCGCCTCTGGGACACCTTTGGAGACCACCACAAAGACCGCCGCTTTGCTTATGGGAGGTAGGTAAGGCCTCTGGTTGCCTGCAGGAAGCCAAGTGGGTAGGTTTTCTCTGCTTTCCCAAGGAGGGAGCAACACTGTGAAATTTAACCTGGGAGGAGGGAGCAGAGAAAACATCATGGCAAACCCTCATAGGGGAGGCAGTCCGGGGTGGTGGAAGGAGCTGGGTTTGGAGTCAGGAGGCCAGGTTAGACTCTGAGCCCTGCTACCTATCAGCTCTGTGACTATGAGCAATTAGGGGAACTGTTCTAAATGATTTTCTCAGCCATGGTTTGTGAAATGGTAATTTCTAAACTGTAAGATAGCTGTGAGGTCAAAACGAGGGTTTTTGAAAGCTCTAAAATGCTAAATTAGAAGTGCTGTCATCATGCATTCTGTGTAAAGTCATGTGAGCAGACACATGACAGATGTGGGACTGTAGCATAGCGGTGGGGTGGATATGTGTGTTCTCCCTTTTCCCAGGAGCAGGTAACCTACCACTAGCTTTCTCTGCCCATAACCTCACTCTGCCGCCCCCAGATCCGATGTGGTGGTTCTGTGCTTCTCCATTGCCAACCCCAATTCCCTCCACCATGTCAAGACCATGTGGTACCCAGAAATCAAGCACTTCTGCCCCCGAGCACCTGTCATCTTGGTGGGCTGCCAGCTGGACCTGCGCTATGCTGACCTGGAGGCCGTCAATAGGGCCAGGCGACCCTTGGCTAGGTGAGGGGTGTGGACGCCCAGGGAGGGGGAGGAGGAAGACAGAGGGAGGAGGTGCATCTCCATGGCTCCCTGTTCAGCTCTGATGGAATCCACTCAGCCTCACACCTTACCCTCCGTTTGAAGCAAGCCATATAGGGGGCCAGAAAGAGTTCCCATTCATTTATTCATTCATTCATCCATCCATTCATTTATTCATTCATCTCTTATACCTTGTGTGGGTAATACTGGGCTAAGCACTATGGGAGAGACGGTGAAAAAGAGGTAGTCTTTGCATGAAAAGGGCTTATGATCATGCTGAGAGATGAACTCGATGTTTGAACATGTTAAAAACCAATGTGGAACATTGCATGCTCATTGCCAGAAGTTTCTGGCAGCGGGTGGGACGGGGGCTCTGGCAGAAATACGGAAGTCTTTCTGCAAGAAGAGGGGATTGGAAGGGGACTTGAAGGACTAGTAAGATTTGACTAGACAGTGGAAGAAAGGGCAGGAGTGGGGCAGAGACAGATCTTGAGCAGAGAATCTCCAGCCCCCTGGAGAACAGGCAGGCTCTGGAGAGCTGCCTCTCCCTGCCCTGCCCCTCCTCTCTTCTCCCACCAACATGTTTAGTTTTCCTTCTTGAACCTCCCAGGCCCATCAAGCCCAATGAGATCCTTCCCCCAGAGAAGGGTCGGGAGGTAGCCAAGGAGCTGGGCATCCCCTACTACGAGACCAGCGTGGTGGCCCAGTTCGGCATCAAGGACGTCTTTGACAACGCCATCCGCGCCGCACTCATCTCCCGCCGGCACCTGCAGTTCTGGAAATCCCACCTCCGCAATGTGCAGCGGCCTCTGCTGCAGGCGCCCTTCTTGCCTCCCAAGCCGCCTCCCCCCATCATCGTGGTGCCAGATCCCCCCTCCAGCAGCGAGGAGTGCCCCGCCCACCTCCTGGAGGACCCGCTGTGCGCGGATGTCATACTGGTGCTGCAGGAGCGGGTGCGCATCTTTGCCCACAAGATCTACCTCTCCACCTCCTCCTCCAAGTTCTACGACCTGTTCCTCATGGACCTGAGTGAGGGGGAGCTGGGGGGCCCCTCGGGGCCAGGGGGCCCCCGCCCAGAGGACCACCGGGGTCACCCTGATCACCACTACCACCATCACCACCACCACCACCATGGCCGGGACTTCTTGCTTCGGGCGGCCAGCTTTGACGTATGCGAGAGCGTGGAGGAGGGCGGGGGCTCGGGTCCTGCTGGGCTCCGCGCCTCAACCAGCGATGGGATCTTGCGGGGCAACGGAACAGGGTATCTGCCAGGGAGGGGTCGAGTACTGTCTTCCTGGAGCCGAGCTTTTGTGAGCATCCAGGAAGAGATGGCTGAAGATCCTCTGACCTACAAATCCCGGCTGATGGTGGTGGTAAAAATGGACAACTCCATCCAGCCGGGGCCCTTCCGGGCTGTTCTCAAGTACCTGTACACCGGGGAGCTGGATGAGAACGAGCGGGACCTCATGCACATCGCCCACATTGCTGAACTGCTTGAGGTCTTTGATTTGCGCATGATGGTGGCCAACATTCTCAACAATGAGGCCTTCATGAACCAAGAGATCACTAAGGCCTTCCATGTCCGTCGGACCAACCGGGTTAAGGAGTGCTTGGCAAAGGGCACCTTCTCAGGTACGGATTGTGCTTAGGAACTGACTGCCAGAAGGCAGGGAAGTTCCCTCCAGTTTGCCTTCTCAAGAGTCCAGGTTGGTCTGATTAGCATTCTGAGTCATTCATCTCAGCTGCTGATGTCCTGGAGATGTGGTGGCTCTGCTCCTGAAGCCTAGTCCCCCAAGCCTGAGACCTTGCTCACGTAGCTCTCCACAGCTGTGGCTTCGGAAGGAAGTGGGTTGTCTGGGCACGGTGGCAGTCTTTGGGGTTGGTTGTCCCACATTCCTTCACCACATCCTCACGTGATGCCTCTTCTCCTCCTGGACAGATGTGACTTTCATCCTGGATGATGGCACCATCAGCGCCCATAAGCCCCTGTTGATTTCCAGCTGTGACTGGATGGCTGCCATGTTTGGGGGGCCATTTGTGGAGAGTTCCACCAGGGAGGTAAGGCCAGGATGGGACTGGGTGGGAGGGAGAGCCAGACCTACACACTTCGCACCTGAGGCAGCTGCTATTTATTGGTACTTTCTTCGGCACCGACTGTGTGCTTGCTAACCGCTGAGTGACCAACTCCAGAGACGTTTATGATGAGATGGTTCCCATAGCCAAGGATTTTACGATATATTAGGGAGTTATAGTAACATCTTCATTCTATGGTTTAGAAGGCACTTTTGATACATTATCTCCTGTATCACCTCACACATATGGCATAGTGTTCCCACTTTATAGGGAAAGTGAGGCCCTTGAGGAGTTCAGCGTCTGGTACAAAGTTACGTAAGTAGAAAGGAGAGGTTCGGACTTCGAGACTTCCAATTCCTTGGCTCTATACATTGTATTTTGCTTTCTCCCTAACACATGTGAACCAACTGGAAAAAGTTCTGTGTGTCCTAAAATCCATTATTTTTTTTTAAGGGTTATTTTTTTATTTTTGAGAGAGAAGAGGGAGAGAGCACGCGTGTGAGAGAGCAGGGGAGGGGCAGAGAGAGAGGGGGACAGAGAAACTGAAGCAGGCTCCTTCTTGACAGCAGAGAGCCCATGTGGGCCTCGAACTCACAAACGGTGAGATCATGACCTGAGCCAAAGTTGGACGCATAACCGACTCAGCCACCCAGGCGCCCCTTCTCTATTTTCTTTAAGCTCCTGTACCGTTAATTGTCCATCACTCAGCCTCGCAGTTAACAAGGTAAAAGTTTGTGCAACCGCACGAGGTTCGGAGTATCCACACAGTTTTCTCGCCTGGTCTGGGATTTCTTTCAAGTGTGGGGACCGGGTCTTGCACTTGCACCAAATCGTCCCCACCCCACCCCACCCCCCATCCACACTGGTCCCTCAGTAGAGCTGACCAAACACTTGAGCGAAAGACTGCACTAGGACTAACACAGCATAGCGTCCTGTGACACAGAATAGGAATTTCTTAACATTTCTGGGAAGGAAGCCCTTCCGGAAGGCTAAGTAGAGGGATTGAGATGTGAGTTGGTCTCTGAACCTTGAAGCGTGAGTGGGATTGGCTTCTGTGAGTGTGAGACCAGGCGCTCCCCGGAGCCCCAGGGGCGGCCAGCCCTGCGCACTTCTGGGTACCATAGAAGCAGCTTCAAAGCTCCAGACGATTCGCACGCCGCCTGGGGAGACTTGTGCCTGATGAGAAAGCAGTTTTTGTTGCAGCACTGCTCTGAAGAGATCCCAGAGGCCCAAAGCAGCCTCTTCAGGCAGCCAGAGAGAAGCCGATCCCTCTCGCACTGCCCTCTGCAAGGCCAGGAGGGGCTGGGGTGTGGGTTCAGGTGAAAGGAAGGATTCCTTCAAACACCTTCCAAGCCAGCATGGCTTTGGAAGCATGCCAGTGAGAATCTAGGTCCCATTAAAAGCTTTCAGAGCCCTGCTCACTGGTGCTGTCAGCACATGGGCTCCATGCAAGGTTTTGCTCTGGGATGTAGGCCTTTGAGGGCTTCCCGAGTCGGCACAGGGGCAGCGGCGTGATGGCTGGCCAGCCTGGGGGAGCCCGGCCCGTGTGGGCCAGGGCCTTTTGAGTTTCTCAGACCTGAGTTCCTCCTTCCCAAAAGCTGGACCTCACTGAGGCCCTCTGTCTTCCTTCCCCCTGCAGGTGGTGTTTCCTTACACGAGCAAGAGCTGCATGAGGGCAGTGCTGGAATACCTCTACACGGGCATGTTCACCTCCAGTCCCGACCTGGACGACATGAAGCTCATCATCTTGGCCAACCGCCTCTGCCTGCCACACTTGGTTGCCCTCACAGGTACGCGAGGATCTCCCTGGGGGAGAAGCCAGGGAAACCCCCAGAAGTCATTATTTCTTCTCTCGCCTGTCTCCTCCCAAGGGACAGGCTGCTAGCACCCAGGGAAAGTGTTTACACCCAGTGAAATATGTCGATGCGTCTTGGGGTTTGGAGAGGACACCGATGTAAAGAAGTGAGAGAGACGTGCTTGGTGGTGTCACATTGTAGGCTCTCCGCGAAGGGTTTTGGGCCCAACCGTCTTGTCTCCGGCAGATGACAGTGCCTGGTGTTCTCCCAGCTGGGTCTCACTCTGGCAAGCTCAAGTCAAGAGGAATAGAAAGCAGTTCCTCACTCCCCATCCCTTCTTGGGTCCTTCTCCTCCTCCTCTGCCTTCTTTCTTTTCTCTTCTCTTCCTTCTTCTCTTCCTCCTCCTTCTCTTCCACCTTCGCTTTCTGGTTCTTCTTCCAGAAACAGACAATAAACATTGACCTGCCTAGTTCCTTGAAAGACCATGAGAGCTCAGCTTTTAGAAAAGGCCAAATGCAGAGGTCCTCGGGGTGGAGCAGGGCCTGAGGCAACAGGGACACTGAGCAGCAGCAGGCTGTTGGGGGCTAAGGGGCTGCAGGACAGGAATGGTCCAGATGAAGGGGGTCTGGGGCCAGTGATGCAAGCAGGCAGAAGGCTCCCGTTGAGGTTGGAATTGGCATTTGTGCTGTGTTGGTGTTGGTGTTGGTGCCTGTGCTGGTGTTGATATCGGGGTTCATGTTCTTGGGCAGGTCAGGGGGCAGAGAGCAGGGCCTAAGATATTGAGCTGAGACTAAGGGAAGGACCTAACATTAGAGCTGCTGGGGCACTGTACAGGTGATGAAGACTGGGACTTACAGATGAGGAAAACAGCAAAACCGTGATGAGAAATTAGTTATAAATAAGATGGGGCTTGGTCGTAGGAAGAAGGAAGAAGTCGCCGATTAGAATTGGAATGTTAGGGGCGCCTGGATGGCTCAGTCGGTTAAGCGTCCGACTTCGGCTCAGGTCATGATCTCGCGGTTCGTGAGTTCGAGCCCCACATCGGGCTCTGTGCTGACAGTTCAGAGCCTGGAGCCTGCTTCAGATTCTGTGTCTCCCCCTCTCTCTGCCCCTCCCCTGCTCATGGTCTGTCTCTCTCTGTCTCTCAATGATAAATAAACGTTAAAAAAAAAAAAAAAGAATTGGAATGTTAGTTGGGAGCGTAGTTGGAGACACAGAGGGCTTTAGGGTGGGGAGCAAGAGAGAGGCTTCTAAAGATCACAGCTGAAACAGTAAGTCCACCAGGACTGCCTGTGAAAAGAGGTGTGGTCTTCACAGAGCACAGACAGCTCCCGAACTCTTGGACCGAGTAATTCAACTTTTTTGAAAGACTATCTCCAAAGAAATGACCCAAAGGCAAAATATGTATAAAGATATTTCTGTAAGTTTGCCTTAGCATGGTGGGCAATCAGAAACAAGTGAGCCATCAAAAATATTACACTGCACTGTTACATGGAAAGGCTTGTAGAAAATACCGTTGAATGACTCGTCCTGGGAAATGGCCCATAAACACTACAAAACATACAAGCATGTGTTGTGTACGTACCTTGTCACGGATTAGCAGCAAGTGTTGAGCGTGGTACAGTTGGTGATGCTTTATGTTTCATGAGGTATGCTTTCTATGAAGTTATTAATTCAAGCTTAAAACTTCTTATTGTTCAGTATAACACAAATACATGAACTATATGTTTAGCTTCATGAATTATTATAGACTCAAATGACCCATATCAGGAGCTAGGCCCTTGCCAGCCACAGCAGAAGCCCCCTGCCTGTCCACCCGAGTGCCAGGTCCTTTTCCCTCCTCAGGAGTAACACTTTACCTATTAGTCTTTTGTAGGGTATTTTTTATGGCCTTACTGCCTTACTCTTCATAGTTTTATCTTCTAAGTGTGCACCCTTAAACACTATAGCATGGTCTTATTTTTTATATGCCTTTTAAGTTTCTTCTAATCTAAAGGTTCCTTGTCCATGATTTTTTTCCCCCTTGCAACTTATCTATTGGGAAAAGCCCACTGATGTTCTAGAAAATCTAGATTTCACTGATTGGTCATTGGTTCTAGAGGCTAGATCAGATTCGTATTCAATTTTCTTTTGCTAAAACTACTTCATAGGTTGTTTTTGTTTTGTTTGTTTGTTAAGATTTTATTTTTAAGTAATCTCTACACCCAACGTGGCGTTCGAACTCACAACCCCAAGATCAAGAGTCACATGCTCCACTGACTGAGCCAGCCAGGTGCCCCATTTCTGTTTCTCATCAAGAAGCTTTCTCTCTTTTTGCGATGTTAGCAGCCACTGAGTGTCAGTGGGTCCGCTGATTTATTAGGTGGTGTGAAATGGTAATATTCCAATTCAGGCATTCCTTCTTTATCTGTTGGAATCCTTCTAAAAGGAGAGAAGCTTCCCTCCTACTTTTTGTTTACCGAGTAGTATGGTTTCATACAGGAGGGGCAGGTGTATGCTTGACTGTTTCCTCTTCACTGACCAGATTTCAAGATACATATGGTTCCCATCACCTTTGGAGAGTGCCCCGTTAGTTTTTATTTTTAAGGATTACTACCAACTTTTAGATTTGAATGTACTTGATCGGTTTCAAATAATTGCAGTTACTTTATTAACGCTAAAGTACTGCACCGCACCTTTTGCCAGCAGGGATCTCTTCAAGTTGGCATCGGAGTGAGCTTTCTGGTTATGTGGAATGACAAGATGTTCCAGGTTCATTTTGTACATTTCCTGCCCTGGACCTGGAATCAGCCATTTCTCTAAGAAGTCTGCTTCTTGTAGGAAATGGTATTTCCAGACTATAATCTGTGCATGAGGGATGCCCATTACCAATGTATCATTTCGAGCTCTTGTTTCTAGGTTTTTTCCATGGACTGAGCTGGGAAGTATATTTTAAAGATACCTCATGAGTCTATACTGATACAGTTAAACTTCAGGATTAAGAGTGTTTACTTTTTCAATGTAAATGTGTTAACATAAAATGTAAGGTTAGTACACAATTTGTTCTAAAATCTAAATTAATACGAACACTTAGGTTTAATCCATAGTTCTACTTTGTAGTTCTTGGCAAAAGAGAGAACTCTGAGACTTACTGCCGTCTCCCGTCCGTATCAACGGCTGGTTCCACTGGGGGCTTTTACCCTACATATATCAGACTACTGGGTGCGACATACGTAGTTTGAACAATTCTCTTACATGATCCTGACATCCACCTTCACTCCCCATCCCCACTGCACTGGGAAAGTCTTGCTGTAATCCCAATTTCCTCACGGGTGGGAGCAGACTTAAATTGGCTATGGCCTTTCTCGGCCCGTTGGGACTTCCACCTGGCCTCATCTCTCTTTGCCCTGCAGTGGGGTCCCTGCCGGAGGGTATAAATGAGTACATATCCACTCATGTGGTTCTTCGGCTAATTCCTGGCTGTGTGTGTCACAGAGCAGTACACAGTGACCGGGCTGATGGAAGCAACTCAGATGATGGTGGACATTGATGGAGATGTCCTTGTGTTCCTAGAACTGGCTCAGGTATGACGGCTGGGGAAGGGATCTCTCCAACATTCTTGACTCTGGGCTCTGTATGCTCATTGGCAGCGACTGGGGAAGCCTGGGAGGTGGTGGGCAGGAAGGGAGCCCATTTTTAGACTTGGTTCCCTGATTCGGCAGAGCCCGTCTCATCCTTCCTGCCAGAGGATATACTCTGACATGCCGAGAGGAGAGGCTGGCCATGGCGGGAAGGGACTGAGGCATCACGCAACCATAAGGCAGGGGAAGGAAGCCCAGTCTCGCGTGTAGACATGGTTTCAGCCTGCCTTCGGTCATTGAGGACCCTTCCTCTAATATTAGCTGCCCACCTCCTCATCCCCAAACAAACAAGTGAAATCTCCCACTTCGGCCCTCTGAGCGTAGGAATTCTACCACCAGAAGTTAGTTGATGAAGTTGGAGTTGCGGCTCTGAGGCATTTAGACGCAGCTGGGAAGGTCAGCTCTCTAAGCCTGGGTGTCTACACCTTAGTGTAGACTGCTTTGGTCCCTGATGGGAGGAGGGGGGCATCTCTGGGGTGGGATCTAAGGAGGACGGACACGGTAGGAAGGCACCACACACAGCTGTGGATGTCCTGGATGCTAGGGGCAGGACAGAGGTGACGTGATGGTGGTGGTGGTGCCAAAGAGCAAAGTAAATGTTTTCTTACACTTTTGCGTGGGTTTGCCTCTCGGATGGGCCCTTTACAACTGCAGGGCCATTGCCTGTCTACACCAAAGCTGTGGCTCTGAAGACGGCACTAGGTGTCTGTGCAGACCCTGCCCTGGGGTTCCAGCATAGATGCTCTCCTATTTGTCCCCAGTTCCACTGTGCGTACCAGTTGGCCGACTGGTGTCTTCACCACATCTGCACCAATTACAACAACGTGTGCCGCAAGTTCCCGCGAGACATGAAGGCCATGTCCCCAGGTGAGCATCTCCCGCAGGACCTTTGCTCCACCCATCTGCTGAAGGGGCTTCAACCTGGGTCCAGATCTCTGACTCGACCCGAGGGCATCTGACGGCTGCCAAAGATCCTTGGGCTGAACTTGACCTTGCGGGTGGGGAGCAGCCTGCAAAGGTGTATCCAGCCAAGCAGAGGGAAGCCCAGGCAAAGGGCAGGGCAGCTGGGGATGTCGAGCGATTCACTTAACTTCTCTGGGCTTCTATTTCTCACGAGTACAAAGAGGGTGTTGGACTTTTGGTGTTTTTCAGACTTGGGTTTTTTTGTGTGTTTTTTAGTTGTTTTGGTATTTTGGTATTTCAGACTTGATTTTTTTTTTTCCAGAGTTGGTATTTTTCAGACAAGACTCCACAATAAGAAATGCATTTTATGTTGGGAACTGGTATACATATAAAAAACTATACAAATTGTTTTTAAATACTGCTCATGACCCACCACGTTGATTTCACAACTTAGAAAGGGCACAGCTTGGACAACACAGGTCCTGGTATCCTCTGAGGTCCCTGCGGTCCTACCTCTGCTTAATGAATGTCTCAAAGTCCTGGCGCCCGAAAGGAATTGCCCGAGCCCCGGGGAGAGATGTTTTGGCCTCCCCAGGTTCCTGCCAGCCATTTCTTCAGGTCTCCACTGGGCACCCTCCATGCTGTGGTGCCCTCCTCCCTGCTGCCAGGCTGTCCCTGCACCCTCCCGTCCTCCTACCCTTGGTCTCTCCTTTGCACCCTTGTGGCATTTTCTGTGTAGGGCACAGCTCCAGCCACATCACTGCCCTGGTCTAAACCTTGCATGCCCCCTCACGCCTTCCAGGATCAGTCCGAACCCCTCAGCCTAGACTTTCCTTTAAAGGCTGACCCTCTTTGTACTCCTGCAGCCCTCCTTCCCGATGCTTCCCTCAGAACCCAGCTCCACCAACTACCTGTGCCATGCCCAGCACCCTGCTGCCTTCCTCCCTCCTCGTGCTCCGTCCCAGCCTAGTTCATTGCCAGGGCATGTGAAGCCCATCTGGGTGTGCCCTCTGCCTTTAAAGTGCAGCATAGTAGAAGGACCTTTTCCCAACGCTGTCGGCCCCACTGCTGGCATTGACTTTCTTCAGGAAGCCCTGCACCTGCACCGGGGGCTCTGAAGGCAGGGCTGATACCCGGATGGGGGCCGCTGCAAGTCCCCATGGTAGTGTGGGGGCCACCGCGGGCATCCCTTGGACACCCTCCACGCCCCAGCCCTCCTCTCTCCCCTTCTCCTGCCCTCTAACTACGGCCCTACTGTTCTGCTCCAGAAAACCAGGAGTATTTTGAGAAGCACCGGTGGCCACCTGTCTGGTACCTAAAGGAAGAAGATCACTACCAGCGGGCACGGAAGGAACGTGAGAAGGAGGACTATCTCCACCTGAAACGGCAGCCCAAGCGGCGGTGGCTGTTCTGGAACAGTCCGTCCTCACCGTCCTCTTCTGCGGCCTCCTCGTCGTCCCCATCTTCCTCCTCGGCTGTGGTCTGAGACGCTGCCACCCTCTCCCGATCCCGCTGCTGTTCTCCCCACTTGCCTTCGCCCCTCTGCTCTTCTGCATCGTCCCCTCCACCTCCCAGGGACAAGGGGACCCGCGTAACCAGGACCCTAAGGGCAGGGCTGTTCTCACCAGCCAAGATAGCTCAGCAAGAGAGGAGGGGGGCCTTGTGGATCAGGACAGGGACCCCTGCGGGGGTCCCCAGTTCCAAAGCAGGGCAGGAGGCGGACGATTGCTGGGAGATGGGGAGCAGGGAAGGAATGGAGAGCTCTGGCATCTGACTCTGGGTTGGAGAACGCTGGCACCCGAGCGAAACTCTCCCGGCCATGAGGCTATGTGTCTTGGTCTGCGGAGGTGGCCCCCTCCCAGGACGCAGCAGCGCGCAGGGAAGGTCCTGTCTCTCTTGGCCACTTTTTTCCATCAGTGGACCTGAGGGTTGCAGATGTTTTGTGGGCATTTCCACACGGCGCCTACTCAGATCCTCACTGGAGAAGTCAGGGTAGAAATTAAGCCTTCAGCCCAACTCCAGGCTTCCACATCCTGGGGTGCAGCTGCCGAGGCCGCAGGTGGAAGGCTTGCACTCTGCAACCATCCCGCCCTCCCTAGGTGATAGGCGTCTGGGCCTGATAAAGGATGGCAGAGACTGTTTAGAGCTTCAGGCCTCGGAGCCGTGCCTCTTGGTGCAGTGGGAAACTTCTCCCTCCCCCATCCCTCCCCACTCAGATCCTGAGGTGGGAACCAAAGGAAACAGCTGGGACAGGGGGAGAGGAGAACGTGGGTGGTGGGGTCTGGGCGCAGCAACCCCAGGCTCTCCTGGGCTCCTCCTCCTGCCTCTGGTTAGCATGGCTTCTTAGCACGGTGGGGCCAAATTAGCAAAAAAAAAAAAAAACAAACCCCCAAACAACAACAAAATCACCACCAACCAAAACACTTTAGCCTCTCTATTCCCTCAAAGAAAGAAAAATACAAGAAGATCCTGTATATCTTACGCACAGGGGCCTCCATGTTTGATGACATAGAAGTTTAGGTTGTAGAATTGATTCAGTGCCTGTCAGGCAAGGACTTGTCACCGGCTGTGACTGAGGATGCCCTGGCCCTGCAGGCTTGCTCAGAGGACAGCAGAAGTTCTGACTTAACATGCTGGGATTGAGGCTTCAGGGGCAGGGGCGGGGTGGTCTCAGGGCTCAAACGTGGCATTGGACCCCTACTTTGCCCATCTTGAGAGTCAGTTATCCCCCTCGACTTCAGAGAGTGACTTCACAGGATGTGAATGTGTTGGGGGTCAAAGGTCAGGGGAAAGGACACCAACTTGGAGAATAGGAGTCCCTGTAATGAAGGAGCACAGGACATAACCTCACTTAGCGGTGGTTTGGGGTAAAAGGGAAGGAGGGGGCAAAGCAAGGGCAGTCCCAGGAAGAGAGGGACAAGACTGGAGGATTGTGGGGGTTAAGACAGCAGCTTGCAGCTCCATGGGGAAAAGCTGGGCCACAACTGACCTCTCCCTGTTTCGTGATCCTGACCCATATTTCACCCCCCACACCATTTTTAGACTTAAAAGTCAGAGTCCCACTGATGATGGGTGGAACCCTGGGGTGCGCTCCACCAGCAAGACCCTGGCTTTAGGTCTGGGATCAAGCAAACCCAGAAACCGAGGAAAAGTCTGCAACAGCTTTGTGGTGCCAAGACCTAGAGATCTGATGGTAAGTCATCAGGAGAAAGAGCAGGACGTGGCAGGTCTGGAGTGGCCATGACCTCTGTTGTCTGAGCTGCAGACTTCTCCAGAGCCGTGGCTGCCTCCCCTTCTCTAGGCTGGCTGGCTGGCAAGCAAGACCTGTGCTCCTGCCTGCTGAGTTCTCACCCTTGGCTTCAGGGCGAGGTTGACTTGATGAGCCAACGAGCAGGGGCAGGAGGGAGTGTGCAAGGGGGGTGCAACTCTGCACCTTGGCTCTTGGAGAAGGGAGCCAGAGGTGGGGCCCGGGGCCTCCCAGGAACTCTTGATGAGAGGGAGGACAGAGACCTCACGTCCAAGGGGAGGGGAAATGGGTGTCTGCGAGCTTGCAGGGCTGAGCAGTGTGGCCCACTGATGAGGATGCAGGAAGGCCAAGGGGAGGGAAAGTCAGGGTGGCCCAGGAGGTGCAGGAAGCCCACAGCAGAGGAGCCACAGGACCACCCCAGCAACCAGGGTGGGCTCACCCCTCAGGGACCCGCTGCCTCTTCCTAGCTGCTCTGTGGGAACCCAGCAGGCCCAGGGGCAAGCCAGAGATGCCACCTGGGGAGGCTTGGGGGAGCCAGGCCAGGGCTAGTGTCCTCCTAGGGGGAAGGGAGGGAGGAGGGGCTTAATTCCAGTCCCCCGGGAGACAGGAAGGGCAAGCCACAAGAACACACACCCCTGTACTTGTGTCACTCAAAGCTGCTTTAGTGGAGACTGGGAGGGTGGGGGAGAAAAAACACACACACCTCTTTTTATATAAGGTTTCATATTTAATTTGGTCATGAATTCATAAATACATGAGTATTTTGTACCTAATGGCCTTCCTTGTATTGTTTGATATTGTCCAACAACCTCTTCAAAGGTGGCACCTTCCACTGGAGAGAAGCACGAAAGAACACCAATCACTAATGAAACACGTATCAAGTGCCTATTGAGCGCCAAGTGCCATTTGGACTGGATCGGCTTCGTCCTCTGACGCAGCTTACCTTAAATGAGTAAGCATGACAAACACTGATGAGGCTAATCCTTTGGATGGGCGCTCAAGTCCTCTTGGGAAAGGGACAGGTGAGCTGAACCTTGACTGACAAAACTTCCTGGCTCCTTCTGAAGATACAGTGCCCCACACAGAAGGGACAGCAGAGGCAGGAAACACTCGCCTCTTCCAGGAAAGGGAAGGGACAGGGCGGGGCCTCCGGAAGGAAGTGGGAGAGAGACAAACAGCAAGGCCGTGAGGGTTGTGCCCCCACAGAACTCTACTAGAACACCGAGACCCTGAAAGTGCCCAGACGTTCAGGCGATTCCAGTTTGGGTCCAGCCATATCAGTCTGGGGACACACAGACCTTTGAGATGGAAAAAACCAAGAGCCCCGAGCATGACCTCTATAACATTATCCCGCCATGACTGGAATATAGATATGCTGGAAGGACTGGAGAAGGAAAATGGGGCTGAAGGGTTACTCCTGTGACGTGCAGTGACATGACATAGAACCTATTTGCCGTTCAGATCTAACCCATCCCCCGCCCCCACCCCATCCATAGGTGAGAAGGAGGCCCACGCCTGACTGCCCTCAGTGTGTTTGGGAGCATCCAAACACGGGGCTGCACGTGGATACCACTTCCCCTCACTCTCCTTACTTGGAAACATCTGCCTAGAAATAACATAAATACTCATACAGCCACAAAATTATCATGTCGAAAAGAGTGGGCCCTTTAGAAGTTTCTGGTCGTCTAATCCTGGAAAGCACTAACTGGGTATGAGGGAGCACCGAACCCACCAGTGCCACCCCTAGAAGTGGGCTTTTTCCATCTTCCCCCTTTGTATTCCTCATTTCATGGTGTCCTCCTCCCATTCAGGTGACTTGGGTAATCCAACTAATGAGTACATTTCAGAAGGTTCTTCATGCTCGTATAAGTCTATACAAAAATATAAAAATGGAAGATACACATCTTGTAGCCTTAATAGTTACACATAAGTAAATGTACACATCTGACATGACTGCATCTTATAATAAATGCAAGTAAAACGTGTGACGCTGTTAGGAGGACAAAGTGCCACGAATTGAAAAGAATGCCACCCGGGGCGCCTGGGTGGCTCAGTCGGTTAAGCGGCCGACTTCGGCTCAGGTCACGATCTCGCGGTCCGTGAGTTCGAGCCCGGCGTCGGGCTCTGTGCTGACGGTCAGAGCCTGGAGCCTGTTTCGGATTCTGTGTCTCCCTCTCTCTGACCCTCCCCCGTTCATGCTCTGTCTCTCTCTGTCTCAAAAATAAACGTTAAAAAAAAATTAAAAAAAAAAAAGAAAAAAAGGAAGAGAATGCCACCCTAAAACAACTCGCAGTGCACACGCAAACTTGAGCGGGCATTCCTTGGAGATACTGCAGGTTCGCTTCCAGACCACCCCGATAAAGCGACGATCACAATAAAGTGAGTCAAATGAATTATTTGGTTTCCCAGTGCATCCAAAGTTATGTCTACACTATACTGTAGTCTATTAAATGTGCAATAGCATTATGTCCAAAACAATGTATTCATTAAAAAATACCTTATTGCTAAAAAATGCTAACCATCATCCACGCTTCCAGCGAGTCATAATCTTTTTGCCGGTGGAGGGTCTTGTCCCTATGTCGGTGGCTGCCGACTGATCAGGGCGGTGGTTGCTGAAGGTCGGGGTGGCTGCGGCAATTCCTGAAAATAATACAATGAAATTTGCCGTGTTGATCGAGTCTTCCGATTTCCCTGCGGCCCGCGATGCTGTTCCATAGCACTTTACTCACAACAAAACTTCTTTCAAAATTGGAGTCAAGCCTCTCAAACCCTGCCGCTGCTCTATCGACTGAGTTTATGTCATGTTCCGACCCCTCTGTTGTCATTTCAAGCATCTTCACAGCATCTCCACCAGGAGTAGCTCCCACCTCAAGAAACCATAGTCTTTGCTCATCCAGAAGGAGCAACTCCTCATCCGTTCAAGTCTGCTCACGAGACGGCGGCAATTCAGTGCCATATCCAGGCTCCTCTTCCAGTCCCAGTTCTCTCGCTGTTCCCCCTGACACACACCCACAGACACCTCTGCCACCACAGTCCGGAAGCCCTCACGGTCCTCCATGGGGGCTGCGATCAAATTCTTCCAAACTTCTGTTCATGTTGCTATTTTGACCTCTTCCCGTGAGTCACGAATGATCTTAATGGCACCTAGAATGGTGACTCCTTTCCAGAAGGTTTCAATTTACTTTGCCCAGATCCATCAGAGCAATCCCTGTCTGCGGCAGCCATAGCCCTACAACATGCATTTCTTAAATAATAAGACTTGAAAGTTGAAATGACTCCTTGACCCACGGGCTGCAGAATGGATGCTGTGTGAGCAAGCACAGAAACCACATTCACCTCGTCGTCCATCTCCATCAGCGCTCATGGGTGACCCGTGCACTGTCAGCGAGCAGTGGACTTAAAACACTCAGTGAGCAGAAGTGTGGTCATTCAGGCTTTGTTGTTCCATGTACAGAGCACAGGCAGAGTGGATGGATTTAGCATCATCCTTATGGGCCCTCGGCCTTCCAGAATAGTAAATGAGCCCTGGCTTCCCTTGAAGTCACCAGCTGCCTGTCCTTTGAAGCTTTGAAGCCAGGCATTGACTTTGCCTCTGTAGCTGTGAAAGTCCTAGGTGGCATCTTCTTCCAACAGAGGCTGCTTCACTACGTTGTAAACCTGTTGTTCAGTGTCGCCGTCCTCATGAATTATCTGAGCCGGATCTTCTGGAGAACCCGCGGCAGCTTCCACATCAGCTCCTGCTGCTTCGCCTTGCACCTTGATGTCACGGAGACGGCTTCTGTCCTCAGACCTCGTCAACCAACCTCTGCCAGCCTCAGACTTTTCTCCTGCAGCTTCCTCACCTCTCTCAGCCTTCACGGAATTGAAGAGAGTCAGGGCGTGCTGGATTAGGCTTTGGTTTAACAGAATGTTGTGGCTGGTTTGATCTTCTATGCAGGCCACCCACATTTTCTCAGTAACAGCAACAGGGCTGCTTCGCTTTCTTATCATTCGTGTGTTCACCGGAAAGCACTTTTAATTTCCTTCAAGAACTTTTCCTTTGCATTCACAACCTGGCTAACTGCTCGGTGCGAGAGGCCCAGCTTTTGGTCTATCTCAGCTTTCGACGTGCCTTCCTCACTAAGCTTAATCATTTCTAGCTTTTGATTTAAAGTGAGAGACATGTGACTGATACTTTCACTTCAACACTTAGAGGTCATTTGGGGGTTATTAATTGGCCTAATTTCAATAATGCTGTAAGTCAGGGAATATGGAGGTTCAAGGAGAGGAAGACAGATTGGGGAAAGGCTAGCTGGTGGACCAGTCAGAAGACACACACCATTTACTAATTGAGTTCACAATCTTATATGGGTGCAATTCGTGGCACCCCAAAATAATTACAGTAATAACATCAAACATTACTGATCGTAGATCACTATAACAAAATTAGTAATAATGAAAAGGTTTTAAGTATTGCAAGAGTTATCAAAATGTGACACAGAGATACAAAGTCAGAAAATGCTGTTGAAAAACTGGTACCAATAGACTTGCTCAACTCAGGGTTGCCACAAAACTTCAGTTTGTAAAAAATGAAATATCTTTGAAGTGCAATAAAGTGAAACATGGTAGAATAAGGTATGCCTATAACTATAATCCACATAGAATCTTACTGTACACATTACCACAGTTCACTTATCACACTCAACATTTCATAAAAATTATTCCAAGCACACTGAAAAAGTTCTAGAATATTCCAAGAGCTGTATGGTTTGTTTGTTTTAATTTAAATTTTAGTTAGTTAGCATACAGTGCAATATTGGTTACAGGAGTAGAATTCAATGATTCATCACTTCCATACAACACCCAGTGCTCATCACAACAAGTGCATTCCTTAGTACCCATCATCCACATAGCCTATCTTCCTCACCTCCCCTCCATCAACCCTTAGTTTGTTCTCTATCATTAAGAGTCTCTTGTGGGGACACCTGGGTGGTCCAGTTGGTTAAGCATCCAACTCTTAATTTCGACTCAGATCATGATCTCACAGCCCGTGGGTTAGAGCCCCAAGTTGGGCTTTGTGCTGGGCTCTGTGCCGATGGTGCAGAGCCTGCTTGGGATTCTCTCTTTCTCTCTGCTCTTCCCCTGCTGGTGCACATGCACTAGCCTGCTTTCTCTCTGTCTCAAAAATAAATAAACATTTTAAAAAGAGTCTCTTGTGAAGAGCTGTATGCTTTTGAATTAGAATTTCTTCAAGTATTCATCAAGTATCTGCTCTTTCTTCCAGGCTGGTGTCCACTTATACTTCCCCTTCAAGTAGAAAAGGCAAAAAGGGAAGCTCAGATTCTTAAAGAGTCTTTCCACTCAGGACACGGCAGAGCCTGTCCCGCCTTCTTCATAGATGCACTTTCTGGGGCCTACCAGGCAGTCCTGGATTCTCTGCAGTAGGGTGTTGATTGAAACATCCTGCCTGGTTTTGTTGAGCCAGGTCACCAGCATTTCATACAAGGCACCCTGCATGCCTAAAGTAAGAGCCCTGGCCGCAGGGATCTCATTGTCCTGGAGGTCCATCTGCCGCAAGAGTAGGTTCCAGGAATTAAAGAACACAAGTTTGGAAAGTCATCAGAGACGAGTTTCAGCCTAGGTTGGGTGAAAGCCACAGAGACAGTGAGTTGGGACACATTTCGGAAAGGACAGATGATGTGCAGTCAAGCCTAGACCCAGGAGTGGAACCTAATGAGCTCCCCCTGCTGGTGAGTCGGCTGTTCTGCATTCCTTATGGGCATCCCATCAGCAGAAAATCAGGCCACACTGCCTGGGCCTCTCCTGAGCAGGAGGCCCTGGGGGAGTCAAGGTCAACAGATAATCCTGCCCTAAGGCAGGGCTGATTGCCCATCTGGGAGGATAGATGGGTTATGGAGAAAGCAGAATGTGGTAAGAGTCAGAGGGTAGGACAGCCTGTGGGAGCAACAGGTCCTCAAAGGAGGGAAACTACATGGATTGTGAGAGGGAGGTCCCAGGACTGCACCGGCACCTGTGCACAGAGCTGACACCACACTCTGAACCTGTGCTAAGGGACGCTCAGCACCCCTGCCTGACACCTTCCATGCTCCAGAGTGCAGGGCTGTAGGGTGAAGGTGTTTCACAAGCACGAGGAAGGACATGGCTCAGCACGGCCAACCGTCCTGGGGGCTGGTCCCAATGGGCCAGGTGCCCTCATACAGCCAGCCCAGAGCCCCCAGGCCACTTTAGAGAGCCAGGGTCAGTGCAGGACAGATGAGGCCTGCATCCACCCAGGACCTTATTGTGGGCAGCAAGCAGATCCTGATAGTCTCATGCCAACGGGTCCTGGAGAAACTAACTCACTCTGTGCACTTGGGGTCCACTTCACAGCCTAGAAGACAGGGGGCATTCACCTTAGCAGAGGGGAGGGCCCTCTCTGCCTCATCTCTCTCCACAAGGATGGTGGGGGGACATGGTATGGGCTGGGGTCTCAGACACTGAACAAGGAGCCCCTGGGACCTGGTGACAGGGAGGGGGCATTCCCCAGAGGGGGCACTCTGGGGAACCCTTAGGGAGGGGAGAGAAAAGGGGGGGAGGGATGAAGTGAAAATAAACACAAAATCTGTGTTGGGTTCTGCTCTGATCAAAGCTGTATAAGCCCCCGACCCTTTCCTCCTGACTCTTGTCACTCATTCAAGATACTGACCACCTCTGTCCCAGCTGGGGGCCCTGAAGACCTGAGGAACCAGCTTGCCATCCTGGACATGGTCAGGGAGCTAAGGTGAGAATGAACCCGAGACAGGGCTGGTGGTGGGCAGCCTCAGGCCAGTGGTCACTGGCTCCCCATGGGCCAGGTACTGGACTCTTGATTGACACACTTGAGGTTGCTCCTGAGGGTGCAGGGACTGTCCTGGACCATCCCATCAGGCACCTGGGTATAGGCACAGGGAGGGGATCTGCAAGGGAAGGCTGGAAAGCTGAGGAGGAAGGGGGAGCAAGCTCCAGGGGCCCAGTGTCCCTGACAAGAGAGTGGGGGAAGAACAGCCTGGAGGGCCAGGTCCCCTCACTCCCCCTGTTTGGGTGGGGAGGGATCTGGGCCTGCGCGCTTCAATCCCTAGGGCCCTGTTAAGTGTTCAGAGTTGCACCTTCAGGAGCTGGGCTTCCTTTCAAGACCTACATGGAGCTTCCCTGGGCTGTAGGGGGGCCCCTGTGAAGGGGAATCTGTCCAGGTCAGGGATCTGAAGCCCCTTTGTTCCCAAGCTGAACCCCATCCTCCAGTCAGCCTTAGTGCAGGAACTTCTTGTCCCCCACCCGTTGACTGTTCCTACAATCACAGCCAGAACTGCAGTGTCAGAGAAGAACAATTACACTTTGCCCCTGAATCCAAAAAGTGGGGAAGAGATGCATCTTAAAGAGGGAAGGGGGCCTGGGATGAGGAAACTTTGGGAGCTACAAGCTTGGTCCTACTATGACTTTGTAGGCTGTGGCTACGTTTGTCCTCGTCGGCCTTCTCCTGAATAATGAAGTGTTAAAAATGAGTCTTATGGGGCGCCTGGGTGGCGCAGTCGGTTAAGCGTCCGACTTCAGCCAGGTCACGATCTCGCGGTCCGTGGGTTCGAGCCCCGCGTTGGGCTCTGGGCTGATGGCTCGGAGCCTGGAGCCTGTTTCCGATTCTGTGTCTCCCTCTCTCTCTGCCCCTCCCCCGTTCATGCTCTGTCTCTCTCTGTCCCAAAAATAAATAAAAAAAAAAAACGTTGAAAAAAAAATGAATCTTATGATTGAACTGAAATAAAGATGAACATAAACCAGGTCATACTCTATTCAATTTTTTGCTTCATATTTCAAAAGGAAATAAATCATCAAGTGCCCTAAGAAGCGGTCTACTGTGCCCAGTGGAAAACTCAACTGGCCAGGAGGAAAAGGTGCTGAGGAGGTGTGGGAAGGTGCCACTGCTGGGGGCAGTGTGGGGCCATGCAAAAAAAATGGACAGACAGGGGCCACTGCAGGCTCAGGGAACAGGGAGGTGCTGAGGGGATGGCAGGGCTGCATGAAACCAGGATGGAGAAAGGGGTACAAGGAAACTCGGGTCTTCTGTGGGTTAAGAGCCCCCGAGGCCCCCACATCTCACCTAGTGAGGCACTTCTGACAGAACTCAGGAGAATCTTTTCCAAGAAGAGTAACCAGGTTTGCACGGACACTCCATGCCTGTGGTGCTCCTGCATGGATTTAACCGTCTCATCTAGAGACAAGGGATAAATATTTGGTGACATGTTTCCCTCATGACCCTCAATCCTTCATCACCACTCAAACCCTCTTCCACTCAGCTTGACTCAGTTGACCAAGTAATCTGAGGGAGCCATTTTCTGCAGCAACATACATGGGGCACACAAAGGACAATCACCACTCACCTGTCACTAACAGATGTATAAAAAGTACAACTCTTCATTATTTATTACATCAGGATTGGGGTGAAAAATCTGTTAGATCACAGGATCGGTAGCAAGAGATGGGGCTCCAGCTGGAAAGGAGCCCTTGGGTGGCTTCCCCGAGCCCAGCCCTACTGGAGAGGCACAGGGCCCTGGGCTGTGAAGGCAGAGAGAGCCCCGCACCTGCCACGAGCACAAGGCATGGGGCTAAGTGGGGCCTGGCCCAGGCCCAGGCCCACCTCATAGCTCAAACCTAGCACTTTTCCACTTGGCCAGGCCTAGCTGCACCTATATAGCTCCAATGATGAGCTCTGTCCAGCTGATGTTCTAGAAGATTTCCCTACCAGGAGGCATGCGTTATAAAAGTAATTTCTGTTTTTATTTTATTTTATGGAGCTAATGCATCACTGTATAACAGGGCATGATGGAGACCCAGTTGGAATCCAGGTTTCAGGTTGGCCATGACTGCCATGCAATTACCACCTTGCATCCACCTCTGGGCGTGGGGCCCACAGGTTCTGTGCCTGAGTGACATATTTGCAGGGCATGCAGAAAAGGGAGTATTCAAACAATTGGTAAAGCCCACTCCTTGTGTGCATGTGTTACAATCTCTCTTCTCTTCTGATGCATGGGTCCGGGAAGGAGGGGAAGCTGGTGAATGAATCCCCATAGGATTCCCGGAGGCTGGCAGTGCTGGTTGGGCACTCAGCTTTTGGTCGCCAGTGGAATCTGAACAAGCAACTCTCCTGCACTTGACCATGGTCTTTTTGATCCTGCATCTACCATGTACATTAGACCAGCACCGCCAACACAAGTACCTTACAGGCCACACATTAATTCGAATTCATAGTTACCACTCTAAAAGAGTACAAAGAGAGAGGTCAAATTAATTTGAACAATATATTTTTTAACCTAAAATAACCAACATAGTATCATTTCAATATGTAACCCATATAAAACATTCAGATGTTTTACTTTCTTTAATATTTCACTCAAAAAATAAAACCCATGCTCCCTACATGGTGTCCAGGGTATGTGATCTGCCTCTACCTGTCCTTCTGACTTCTTCACCCTCCACTCACCCCAGCTGCCCTCCAGCTTTGCTCAAAGAAGCCCAGTCCCTGCACTTAGGGGCAATAGTTCCTGGGGGGGCCCTCTTAGGACCTCTCCCTGGCTCCCTGCACCAGACACAGTGGCTCTGTATCAAAGTCACCATTCTCATCTGTCTCTGTCCCATCCGTCACCCAATTATCCTTGGGGTTCCTAGTACGTCTTAACTGACACATTCTTCTGTCTGTCTGGATGCCACCCCAGAAGGAGAGTTCCAGAAAGCAGGGGCCCCATGTCCTCCACTAACACAGTGCCTGGCACACAGAAGACATCCAATAAACACCAGGGAAATAAAGGACCAGGACCTGCAGGTATCAGAAGACCAGAGGGACACGAAGACAAGGGCAGGGTAAGGCTTGGAAATCAGTCTTCCAATGTACCTGCTGGACACAACCCCTCCCAGGGGCTGGGCTCTCATCTCTGTGGGGCAGCTAATTGCTGGTGAACTCTGTCTTGCCCTGCAGAATGGCTGAGGAAGTGAGGGCCTGTGGGGACAAGGTAAAGACAGGCATGAGTGGCAGCCAGACTCTCCTCCCTCTTGGGATGCTTCTCACATTCTCTCCACCCCAGCCAAAAAAAGCAAACAGACTGGGACCTTTCCTCCTGCTCTATACTCTCTTTCTTTTGTATTCATGTTTGTCCCTTGGCCTTCAGTGCTAACAAGTTAATTTCACACCAGAAAAATTTTTCCAGTATTTTTTTCTCTTGTAATACAATAAAATGTATTTATTCCAGAAAACATGGCAAGGAAACATGTGCAAGGAAAGTTTTTATAAGAATATGAAGCCACATGTGATGTCCTCAATTAGAGACAACATTATTTTGTTCCTTTTAGTTGTTTTATTTGATCTTATGTGTGAATTCATTTCCTCTTTCTCTCTCTTGCACACACACACAAAACAAACACACACACATATTTACATTTAAGGGTTATATTATGAGCACACTTTTTAAAAATCAGGACATAGAGGGGAACCTAGTGGCTCAGTCAGTAGAGCATGTGACCCTTGATCTCAGGGTCATGAGTTCAAGCCCCACACTGAGCATGGAGCCTACTTAAAAACAAACAAACAAACAAATAAATATCAGGATATGGGATCACATGTTAAGTAACGAACTTCTGACTTTAACCTGACAAGCTCACCCCAAAGGAGCTTGCCAGTGTCTCACAAAATACCAAAGAGTCATACAGAAAAAGAGAAAATAGCAACACAGGAAATTGGGTCAGGGTCTCTCTGTTCAAAATGGCATCATGAGGACAGCCAAAGAAATATGATAGGAATAACTAGTAATGTTAATGGGTTTTTTGTTTTGTTTTGTTTTTTGGGGGGGGGGGGAGAGAGAGAGAATCTTAAGCAGTCTCCATGCTCAGTGCAGAGCCTGACATGGGGCTCAATCTCATGACCATGAAATCATGACCTGAACCAAAATCAAGAGTTGGACACTTAACTGGCTGAGACACACGGGCGCCCTTTAATGTTAATGTTCTAATTTTGAGGGTTGTATTGTGGTTACAGGAGAGAATGCTCTCATTTGTTGAAAACATACACTAAAGCATTCAGTCATTGATCATGTCAACAGCTCTTTTCCAAATGGTTCACGACAAGGGTTTTTGCAATTTTTGGAACTTTCCTTTAACATGAGAGTGTTTTAAATTAGAAAGTTAAATTAAATGAGAGAAAGAAAGAAAGAAAGAAAGAAAGAAAGAAAGAAAGAAAAGAAAAAGTTAAAAAAAAAAAAAAACAGCTTATTTTGAGCCCAGTTCAATCGACTGTATCTAAACAAGGTAAAATGCAGACCTCTCCCACATAAAGCCTGCCAAGCATTTGGTGACATCTAAGCTCCCGTGTGTCCCTCATGTCCTCCCTGTTCCAGGCTGAGCCTCCTCTGAGTCCAGGGAATGCGGGGTCTCCTTTCTCTTCTCCCATAATGCTCTTCCCTCCTGTCTTTCCCCGTTCTCCTCCTCAGACTCTTTCCCTCAGTATTTCATTATGAACATTTTCAAGAATTCAGTAGAGTTTAAAGACTTATATAATGAACTCCCATATATTTGCCACCTAGATTCTATAACCAAGATTTTGCCAAATCTGCTTTACTCCATATTTCTTTCCATATCCATCCCTCTGCCCATTCATCTGATGAAATTCAGTTGTAGATACCAGTACATTTCTCCTAATACTTCATCATATATTTCAATAACTAGGGTTCAATATTTGTTGACAGTTTTCTTCATGGTAAAACTTACAAAGAGAGAAATGCCCAGTTCTTAAGGGCACCACTCAAAGAGCTTTGAAAAATGCAATCGTGTGTGTAGCCCAAATGCCCTATGAGGTCATGGTACATAAGCATTATTTCAGAAAATTGCCTCATGCTCCATCTTATCCTAATCTGCTATATGACTGCATGAGAAAATGGTCTTTATCAGATGTCCTAACATAATAGGAGCATTTAGCATGAACGGGGGATTCAATGTTGTTAAATGCTTTTTCTGCATCCTTTCATCTATTCATATAATTTTTCCTCTTATACTGTTAATATAGTGAAAAACACTGATTAATTTTTCAAATGTTAATCCAACACTTATTCCTGTGATTAACCCCAGTTGGTTGATATGTTATCTTATTTAAATATTGCTGAATTTAGTTCACTTTGGTTCAGGATGTTTGCATCTAATTTCAGGAGGGATATTAATTAGTATATTTCTTCTTTTGAAATGTTTTGTCAGGTTTTGGCATTAGGGCTGTGCTGGCTTCATAAACCACTGAAGAACTCCTATATTTTCTGAAAGAATTTGTGTAAGATTAGTGTTACTTCTTCCATAAATATTTATAGAATTTACCAGTGAAACAGCCCAGGCCTACAGTTTTCTTTGTGGTAAGTTTTTAAATAATGAATCCCAATTCATAACTAGCTACAAGATAATTCAGATTATATTTTCATTTTGTGTCCATTTTGCTAAGTAGTATTTTTCAAAGAATTTATACACTTTATCCAAGTTGTCTCATTTATTGGCATGAATTTGTTTGTAAGACCCCCTTTTTAAGATTTGGTTTTTAAGTAATCTCTATGCCCAATATGGGGGTCAAATTCACCACCCCAAGATCAAGAGTTGCACATTTCACCAACTGAACCAGCCGGGTGCCCTAGATCCCCTTGATATCATTTTAATGGATGCAGAATTTGTTGTGACATTAATCATTAATTCCTGATACTGGAATTTTGTGTTCTCTTTTTTCTTTTGTTAGTCTAGTTAGAAGTTTATTACTTTTGATGATCTTTCAGAAAACCAGCTTTCCATTTTGTCAGTAGTATTTTTTATTGTTTGTATCTGTGACATAATGGAAGTGTGGTGTGTGTGTGTGTGTGTGTGTGTGTGTGTGTGTGTGTGTGTGTATAGTCTCTACCCCTAGTTCCTGAAACAGAGAACCTGGAACTTTTATGACTTCCTCAGTGATGGGGGCGATAGGAGTGTCTTTTTTTCTGATGAGGCCACTCTAGGTGGGCTCCAGGACAGCTTCTGGGTGAAAGCTGGTTACTGAAAGACCAAGCCATGATAGAAGTTTGAAACTTTCAGCCCCTCACCCCCATTCTCTGGGGAAAGTGAGAGGGGTAGAGATTGAGATAATAATTGACAATGCACTGTGTGAGGAAGCCTCCATAAAATCCCAAGAGTATGGGGTTCAGAGAGCTTCCAGGTTGGTGAACACATCTATGTGCTGGGAGGGTGGTACATATCAACTCCACAGGGACAGAAGCTCCTGCACTCTGGACTCTTCTGGACCTCACCCAATGTACTTTATCTGTCTACTCATTTGTATCCTTTATAATAAATCGATAAACATGTTTCCCAGAGTTATTTAAGCTGTTATGGCAAATTATTGAATCTGAGGAGAGGGTCATGGGAACCCCCAATTTACAGCCAAGTCAGACAAAAGTGTGGATCACGTGGGAGCCCACTGCTTGTGATTGAAGTCTGAAGTGGGGATGGTCATGTGGGACCAAGCCCTTAACCTGTGGAGTCTGCGCCAACTCCTAGTAATCAGTGTCAGAATATTCTATTTCACTGATTTCTATGCTTGTTACTTCACTTGGTTTAAATTTATATTTATCTCTATGGCTGATTAATGCTGATCTTGAGGTCACAGATTTTATATATTTCTTCCTTTTCTTAACAGCTTTAGTGAGATATAATTCACACAATTAATAATTATGATTCTTTATATAAATCACTCATTTAAAGTATACATTTCAATTGTTATATCTAGAGAGTTACACAACCATCACTAGAATCAATTCTGGAATATTCTTTAACACCCAAAAGAAACCATTAGTAATCATACTCTGTTGCCTCTAACCCTCTGTCCCTTTAATAAAGGCACTGAAAGCTATACATTTTAATCTGATTGCTGGTTTTCACAGCATCTGACATATTTTGATGTGTTATATTTTCATTGGCATTTATTGAGAGAAGTTTTTAAAGTTCCTTTTCTTCTTTGAATCATGGATAATTTAAAAGTGTGTTGCTTGATATACAAATTTTGGGGGTCTTCTTAGATAATGTTACTCATTTCCACTTTAGTTTCATTGAGTTAGAGAATGGTGCTTGTATGATTTCATGTGCTTACATTTAATTTAGACTTGTTTTATAGCCCAGGACGTGGTATATCTTAGTCAATGTACCATGTTCACTAGAAAAGAATGAATCTAAAGTAGATACTGCAAATGTGCTCTATGAATGCTAATTAAATCAACATGCTTTATAATGTTTAGATTTCTTATGACTCAATGAGTTTTCATGTAATCATTCTATCAATTGCTTATAAAGGGGTGTTATAATCTCCCTTTCATTCTGTAGATTTTTCCTTCATGTAGTTTGAAACTGTATGAGTTACATATACATATATGATTATTATGACTCCTTGATGAATTAATCTTGTTAATATTACAAAAAATTCACTCTTACAAAGCTGTAGAAATCAAAATGGTATGGTATAGGTATCAAAACAGATATGGCATAAAAACATGGATCAATGGAATGGAACAGAGAACCCAGAAATAAACCCAAACATATAAGATCAATTAATTTACTACAAAGGAGCCAAGAACATACAACGGAGAAAGGGCAGTCTCTTTAATAAATAATATTGGGAAAACTGGACAGCCACATGCAAAAGAATGAAACTTGATCACTATCTCATACCATACACAAACATTAACTCAATGTGGATTAAAGACTTTGAACATAATACCTGAAGTCATAAAACTCCTAAAGAAAACATAGGTGGTAAGCTCCTTGACATAGGTCTTGGTGATTAGTTTTTGAATCTGACACCAAAAGCAAAGGCAACAAGAGCAAAAATAAATAAGTGGGACTACATCAAACTAAAAAGCTTCTTCACAGCAAAGGAAACTATCAAGAAAATGAAAAGGCAACCTACCAAGTGGGAAAAGATACTTGCAAATCATATATCTGATATAGGGTTATTACCCAAAATATATAAAGAACACATACAACTCAATAGCAAAAATACAAACAATCCAATTAAAAAGTAGACAGATAAGACCCACATTGGGTGAGCAAGAGCCCTGCTTTGGGTAAAACACAAGCCCTGGGTGAGCCCCGCTTCTCTCTCTCTCTTTCTCTCTCTACCTCTGTCTCTTTCCCTCTCTCTTTATCTCTGACCCTCACTCACTTGCGCCCTCTCTCCCTCTCAAAAAGTAAAATAAAAAGTAGAGCATCTGAACCACCATTTTTCCAAAGACAGAGACCAACAGAGACATGAAAAGATACTCAACATCACTAATAGAAATGCAAATCAAAACCACAATAAGGTATCACCTTACACCTGTTAGAATGACTATTATAAAAACAAACAAACAAAAAACAAGAAATAACAAGAACTGGCAAGGAAGTGGAGAAAAAAAGAAAACCCTTGTGTACTGCTGGTGGGACTGTAAATTGGTGCAGTCACTATGGAAAACAGTATGGAAATTCCTTTAAAAGTTAAAAATAGAAGCAACATATAATCCAGCAATCCCACTTCTGGATATTTCTCCAAAGAAAAGGAAAATGCTAAGTTGAAAAGACATATGCACACCCATGTTTGCTGTAACATTATTTACAATAGCCAAGACATGGAGGCAACTTAAGTGCTTATTCATTGATGAATGAATACGAAATTGAGGTACGTATATTATCTTGTATACATATCATGTATATATATAAATCCTGCCATTTGTGATAACATTGCTGGACTTTGAGGGCATTATGATAAACAAAATAAGTCAGAGAAAGACCAACACCATGTGATCTCACTTATATGTGGAATCTTAAAAAACAAAACAAAACAAACTTACAGACACAGCAAACAGATTTGTGGTAGCCAGAGGTGTGGTAGCCATGGGGAATGGATGAAATGGGTGAAGATGGTCAAAAGATATAAACTTCCAGTTATAAAATAAGTCCTGATGGTGTAATATACAGCAGTGTGACTATAGTTAATAATACCGTATTGCATATTTCAAAGTTGCTAAGAGAGTAGACCTTAAAAGTTCTCATCACAAGAAAAAAATTGTAACTATGTGTGGTGATGGATGATAACTAGACTTATTGTGGCGATCATTTCACAATATACACAAATATCAAATCATTATGTCATACACCTGAACCTAATATAATGTCATGTGTCAATGATCTCTCAATTAAAAACAAAACACCACCACACATGCAGGAACCACACATGGGCCTGTTGCTGCTCTGGAGCCACTGAGTCCCCAGACCCCTTACTCTCCTGCTTTGTAAAAACCATTTCACACTTACTCTTCTCCTCCAGCACCTCCTCACTGCTTTTCAGTCTCAGCAAATGATTTTACTTCTTAACCTCAAGGAGAAAGTAGCTCTCTGTAGAAAACTTCCATGGGCTCCATTCAGGGAATCTCCCCACGCATTTGGCTTCAGTGTCCACACCCTCTGCCTCCCCTTCCATTAGGACAAATAAAGTTCCTTCTTTTTTTCTCAGGATATTCTTTGTCTTGAAGTCAACTTCATCTGACATTAAGATGGCCACAGCAGATTTCTTACCTCTACTATTTGAATGGTATATCTTCTTCCATCCTTTTATTTTCAATATATCTGTGTCATGCTTTTAGATTGTGTCTTTAGGGATGCCTGGGTGGCTCAGTTGGTTAAGGTTAAGCATCCAACTTCAGCTCAGATTGTGATCTCACGGTTAGTGAATTTGAGTCCTGAATTGAGCTCCCATTGGGCTCTGCACTCACAGAGACTGCTTGGGATTCTTGCTCTCTCCTCTCTCTCTCTGCCCCTCCCCTGCTCACTCTTTCTCTCAAAATAAATAAAAACTTAAAAAAAATTCCATCTCTAATTGACATTATGTAGTTGGTCTCACTCTCTCATTCCTCTAACCTCTTCTACTTTTGAACTGCAGTGTTTATGGGATTTATAGTAAACATAAAAATTAATATGGTTGAAATAGCTGTATAAGTTACCATTTGTTTTGTTTGTCCAGTCTTTCCCCCCCATGTTCCTCCTTCCCTGCATACTTTGATGTTAATTATTTTTTAGAATTCCATTTTATATGTGTATTGGCTTTACATCTATACATATTTTCATCATCTCTATTTTTTTTTTTTTAATTTTAAGTAGGCTCCATACCCAGTTGGGGCTTGAACTCATGACCCTGAGATTAAGAGTTGCATGCTCTACAACTGAGCCAGCCAGGTGCCACTATACATATTTCCATCATGAATATACAATTGGTATACGTAGTAAAATACATGACCTTAATTGTTTTCAGTCTATTGACAGGCTCTTAAAAAGAGATTATTGAGGAATAATTGACATGTGATAAACTGCACATCATTAAATTACACAATTTGATAGATTTTGACATATGCATCTGTGAAATGCCACCACAATCAGCCTAATGACCATGTCATCACCCCTAAAGTTTCCTCTTGCCCCTTGATAATCCTCCCTTCTGCCCTGACCCTTTTGGACCCAGGGAACTATTGATCTAATTTCTGTCACAATAGAATAGTTTGAAGTTTGTAGATTTTCACATAGGTCAATCAGAGAGGATGTATTCCTTTCTCTCTGTTTTCTTTCACTCCAAATTATTATTTTGAAATTCATACATGTTGTTCTGTATATCAATACTTCATGCCTTTTCATTGCTGAATTTCATAGCATAACATTAGTGTAAAAAGTAAGAGACTTACAAGATAGATCAATTCATTACCGCTTCCCATTCTTTTTGCAGTAGGTGTTCTAGGAATTGCCTATATACATGTTATAAACCACACAAACAATGTAACAGTATTTGTATATATTTTTAAGAAATTAAGAGGATATAACAGTCCTTTACATTTGGTTCATATTTTCTATTTCTGGTGATCTTTCTTTCTTCCTTTCTCAACATGTACATTTCCAGTTGTTGTCATTGTTCGACCTGAAACCTTCATTCAGTCTTCTGGCAATGAAATGCTACTACTGTCTCCAAAATCACATTCATAGTCCTAATTCTTAAGCCCTTTTCTACCAATTTACTCTTTGACTTTGTTTTTTTTTGTTTGTTTGTTTTTGAGAGAGAGAGAGAGCGTGAGTGCAGGAGGTGCAGAGAGAGAGGGAGACAAGTGGGCTCCATGCTGACAGCAGAGAACCCAATATGGGGCTTGAGCCCACAAACTGTGAGATCATGATCTGAGCTGAAGTTGGATGCTCAGCTGACAGAGCCACCCAGGTACTCTTTGACTTTGTTAATGACCTCTGCCACCTCTCAGGTTAGGAAACCTGGGGTACTGAACTCAATTCATCCCCTGCCAGTGTTATCATAATTGTTTCCCTCACATCAGTGTCATCTGCCACTTTCCTTTTCAGGCTGATACAACCTAAACACTTACCCTAACCACTAAGACATGTACCAAAAGCTCCTCAGGCCACATCTGAGTTCACACATCTCGTCCCCCATCCAAAGAGCAAACAATTTTATTTTCATAAACAAATATCTGTAATGGTGCTAGTGTGATCAGGGCTCACCCACTGAAAAGTTGACACCTGGCTCCTGGAGCTCATGGATCTGGGCAGTTCCTCTGGATGATATTCACTGACCTCTTTTCTATCCTCAACCTACCTGTCATATTTCCCACCACTCACATTAAATATACTCTACAACAGGACAAGATCATGTCAGTGTCAGTACAGAGAATTAGAGCCCAAGCCACCCACTCACCTGGGGAAGGCATGTCTTGAGCCTGGTGATCAACACTGTAGAAGGAGCATCAGTGACATGACATGGGCCTTCCTTTCCTTACGAAAGATCCAGGTCACAGGGAGCTGAGGCAGACACACAGATAACAAGGTTGACAACAGTGAAAAGGGCTTGGAGGGGTTGCCCAGGCAGAGGTGACAATGCCATGGCTGTAGGGACACTAGTGGACATAGAGGGGAAAGTCCACAGGAACAGGATCAGACAAGAGAGAAGTCAAAGTAATGGGCAGAGTAGAGGATAAGCCATTCTAGTTTGTGGTTATCTCTGCTTCTGGAGACCGAGGGTGTAGCCAGAGATCAACTGTGCCAACCTGTAGACGTGGGCTCATGGTTCGGTGTATGTATAAGAGAGGGAGGCAGAAAAACAGAGCTTGGCACATGTTAAGTGCTGTTTGTAAGTACATGTTTGTGACTGGTATAAACATTAGCCACAAGGTTGACTTTAATTAAAATCACATCCTCCAGGCCAGCAATATTATAACCTGGGATCTTGCAACAACTCTGTCAGAGTCCAAATACAGGTGAATAACATTCCCCAACACCATCGCAGCCTCTCTGGAGATGGGATAAGGTGAGGATGATGAGACCCCATGCTATTTTCCTTTAGTTATTTAGGTCCTTGATCTCATCTCCTCCACCACACTGTGAGCTCCCAGGACTAGGATAAACATGGGTCATTTGTTTCCCTCCCCAAGGGCCCAGACTTTCCCTGAGTAAAGGGCTTGTTAGCTGCTTGGCGGGTTAATAAGAACACCTTCTCTTAGGAAACAAAGAAGGTGAGCCTAGGGATGGCCTTGTTGCAATCCCTAAGGAAAGTTTCCAGGCTGCAGCACAGGGAGGGGACCCAAAGGGAGCCCTGTGACTTCTGTTGAGGAGACACAGGCAGGAGTTCCAAGAAGCTGAATGCAGTGCAGAGGGCTGGAGAAGATGCTGAACAGAAAGTGTTCTGCAGATGTCCAGTGTCTGGATGTGTGCTCATCTGTGCATGCATGACAGGGACCCACCCAGGCAGAGAAGAGACCATCAGAAATCAGCAGGCTGGACAAGGGTTGAGGCTTGCCCAGGTCTTGGAATTGTTTTTGCTCCCATTCATCAGAATGGATGAACTGCATAAAGGGATGCCAGCTGGTTATCAGAAGTTTATTATTAGAGTCTTAGTAGTTAAAATTAGCCCAAGTAAGGTAACTGTATCCCAAGCCATAAAGTTTAAAAGGTAGTATCAGATGATCCAACTGATACTCAGTTTTCTTAATTTTGATGACAATAATACCCAACACTCTTTAAATGAATACTACAAAGTTCAATTCCCAACAAAGTAAATTTAACAATGTCTACTATTTAATAAAAAATTACCAGACATCAAAAATGGCAAAAAAAAAATCTCCATAGACAGGAAAAATTCAATCAATAGAAACAATCAAGAAAAATGAGAGAAATAATGGAATTTAAATGAAGAACTTAAAACAGCTAATCTAAATCTTTTAATATTCTTCAGTGTATTAAATCTCCTGAATACGATCAGAAGGAAATGGCTGGTATTAAAAACATCAATGAAACTTCTAGATATTAAAAAAGTACAATGTCTGTAATTAAAGATACACCGAACGGGATTAAGAGCAAATTAGATACTGCATAATGTCAGTGAGTTTGTAGACAGAGCAATAGGAAGACCCAAAATGAAACAAAGAGAAAAAATAAGGGAAAAATGAACAGATCCTATATTAGCTCTGAAATAGTATCAAGGATTTAACATACATGCAATTGGAGACCCAGTAAAGGAAAAAAAATGGGCAAAATATTTGAGGAAATAATGGTCAAAAATTTTCCAAATTGGATATAAATTATAAAGCCAAAGGTCTAAGAAATCCAACCAACTGCAATATAAAGAAAACCACTCTGATGGTTAATTTTATGTGTCATCTTGACTGGATCACAGTGTGTCCAGATATTCAGCTAAGTACTATTTCTGTGTGTGTCTGCGAGGGTGTTTCCATACAAAACTGACATTTGAATTGGTGGCTCAGTGAAGCAGTTTGCCCTCCCAAAGTGGGTGAGCATCATGTAATCTTTCGAGGTCCTGGCTGCTAAAGCTGTGATGTCCATCTTCTCCTGCCCTTGGAACTTCTGGTCCTTAGGCCTTCAATCTAAACTAGAATCTACATATTGACTCCTCTGGTTCTCAGGGCTTCAAACTCTGACTGAATTAAACCACTTGCTTTCCTGGTTCTCTAGTTAACTGTCATCAGATTGTGAGACTTTTAAGCTGCCATAATTGGTGACCAGTCATCTGCAGCCCTCAGAAGCTTTTCAGAAGCTCCTGCCTCCACCTCAGGGAGCCCATACCAAGGGGCCAATACAAGCAGGTGGCAGCCACTGCCAGGGTGGAAACCATGTGGCCCTGTGACCCTCTCAACATCCTCCCTGAGGATGTGATTTGTCCTCCCACACAGCCTCACAGAAGTGCCCACACAGCCCTCAGCAGTTAACAAAGGGCCCTGCAGGCTTTCTTCTCCTCCCCATTATACACTTGAAGAAGCAGGGCCACACCAGGGTCCCAAAGCTGGAAAGGAGCAGAGCAGGGCCACTGTGTCCAGCTCCAATATCAGAGCCCATTCAGCCTAACTGAGCTTCTGAGCCTCTGAAGCTCACAATTCCTACTGTCATAGAGAGAGGGAGCTGGAAGGAAAAGACCTAGAACAGAAGTGGGACCATTCTAGCACATGCAGAGTAAAGACGTAGGGTTAGGAAAGAGCTCAGCATTGGGTCCCAACTGATGTAATCCTTCCAACAGCCCAAGGACATGGGTGACATCTCATTACAGGTAGAGCTGTGGCCAGTAACTGGCCCCAGGTGACATAGTTCAGGTGAACGACTGGGATTCCACTCCCCTGCCACCTAATCAAGGTATCTTGATCATCTACTCCCAGAAATCTCATGGATCCTTGTAAACCTCTGCTAGCACCAAGGAATCAAAACCACAACGGTAGTGCATCATTTTGTACCTCTTAGACTAGCAAAGAATGAAAGTTTAGTGTAACAAGGGTAAAAGGAAACAGGCACAATGCATTCCTTTTTTTAAAATTGAGGGTTATTCTGTGGCTTAACATGTGATCTATTCTGAAGAATGTTCCATGTGTACTTGAAAAGAATGTGTATTCCACTGTTTTTGGACAAAATGTTCTGATATAGCTGTTAGGTCCACCTGGTCCAATGTGTCATTCAAAGCTACTGTTTCTTGTTGATTTTCTGCCTGGATGATCTATCCCCTGATGTAAGTAGGGTGTTAAAGTTCCCTACTATTATTGTATTACTGTCAATTTCTTCCTTTATGTCTGTTAATGGTAGTTACACATATTTGGGTGCTTCCAAATTGGGTTCATAAATATTTACAATTGTTACAACCTTTTGTTGGATTGTTCCCTTTATCATTATGTAGTGTCCTTCTTTGTCTCATTACAGTCTTTGTTTTAATGTCTGTTTTGTCTGTTGCAAGTACTGCTACCCTGGCTTTCTTTTTTTTTTTTTTTTTAACGTTTTATTTTATTTTATTTTATTTTATTTATTTTATTTTATTTTTTTATTTTATTTTTGAGACAGAGAGAGACAGAGCGTGAACAGGGGAGGGGCAGAGAGAGGGAGACACAGAATCTGAAACAGGCTCCAGGCTCTGAGCTGTCAGCACAGAGCCTGACGCGGGGCTTGAACTCACAGACCATGAGATCATGACCTGAGCTGAAGTCGGACGCTTAACTGACTGAGCCACCCAGGGGCCCCTACCCTGGCTTTCTTTTCACATTCATTTGCATGGCAAATATTTTTCCAACCCTTCACTTTCAATCCACATGGGTCTTTAGGTCTGAAGTGAGTCTCTTGGAGACAGCACATAGATGGGTTTTGCTTTTTAATCCATTTCAGTCCTTCTATGTCTTTTGATTGGAGCATTTAGTCTATCCACACTTAAAGTAATTATTGAGAGGTATATACTTACTGCCATTTTGTTACTTGTATTATGGTTGCTTTTGTAGTTCTTCTGTTCCTTTCTTCTTCTCTTTCTTCTCTCTTCCCTTGTGGTTTGATGGCTTCCTTTATTGTGCTTGGATTCCTTTCTCCTTGATTTTTGCATATCTATTATAGGTTTTGAGTTTGTGGTTAGATTAGATTCATATATAATGTATAGCAGTCTATATTAATTGATGGTCACTTAAGTTTGAGCCCATTCTAAAAGTACTAAATTTTTATTACTCCCCCATCATATTTTATGTATATAATGTCACACTTTACTTCTTTTTATTTTGTGGATCCCTTGACTGACTTTTGTAGATATAATTGAATTTACTGCTTTTGTGCTTTAACTTCCATATTAGTTTTATAAGTGATTAATCTACTACTTGCATTATATATTTGCACTTACCTATGAATTTTTTTCCTTTTATAACTTTCTTACTTCTGATTATGAACTTTTGTTTCCACTCAAATAAGTCCCTTTAACATTTCTTGTAAGGTTGGTTCAGTGGTGATGAACTCCTTTAACTTTTGTGTGTCTGGGAAACCCTATCTCTCCTTTATTCTGAAGGATAACCTTGCTGGGTAGAGTATTCTTGATTGTGGCTTTTCTTCCTTTCCGTACTTTGAATATCATGCCTCTCCCTCTGGCCTGCAAAGTTTCTGCTGAAAAATCAGCTGATAGCCCTATGGGGTTTCCCTTATATGTAACTGTTTCCTTTGCTGCTTTTAAAATTCTTTATCACTACTTTTGCCATTTTAATGATGTGTCTTGGTGTGGACCCCCTTGGGTTAAATTTGTTGGGGGCTCTCGGTGCTTCCTCGATCTGGATGCTTACACTTATGCATGTGTGATGTGAGTGTAAAACTGGAACAACTCTCTTTTGGAGAAGAATTTACCGATATAAAAACAAAATCCTAAAATCATTTTTCATATCAATACAAGTGTAATTACTATCATGACGTTGGAATTAGCAAAACCAAAACCAGTGTATAATCTAAGCAGCTACGCATAAAAGGGAAGAATAAAATAATCTTTGGTTCTATCATGCAATAAAATACCACTGTTTAAAAAATGAAGATAAATATGAATGTACTGACATAAAACGGCTAATGTAATTTGTTATTAGCTTCAAAATTTTAAGAAGTGCATCTTAAATGCATAGAAAAAGGCAAGACTTATGGGAGGCTAACAAGCGTGTTTGGGCTTACATTCCCCAAACCATCAAATCTAGATTTTTGACCTTGTCTACATAGGTCATCCTTACATTTATCCTGGAGTAATACAGCCTTACTAAAATAAGCCATTCATCATGCAGTGTAAACACAGGCCCTACCTAATATAAACTGATATTTTAAAAATAAATTCTGAAATATTACTGCTTTTCTGAATTTTTTGCTGATTTATTCAATGAAAACATTTACAATTTTATGATTTCTATAACCTTGATTTGGGTTTGTCTTTTTTTTTTTTTTTTAACGTAAAAGTAACCTTGAAAAGGGTAATTGGCTGGAGTTTCCACTAACTTGGAAAGTAATTCCAAGTATGCATATATTTCCATAATAAGTGTCTTCAGGATGCACATCCTTACCAGTTTCATTCTCAAAATCAAAATCAAAATCAAAATCAAAATCAAAATCAAAACAAGAGCTTCACACCAGCCTCCTAAACTAAGATAGATCTTGGGTCCTGCTGTATGATTATTGGTGGTTTACCTTGTGAGCCCTGTATGCATTCCTATGGATGGAAGTGACTGGAAAAAAATCGGTAAATTGCTCACAGTGGCCACTCAGGGGAACTGAATCAAAGGTAGGTGGGAAAGTTGCTTTTCTGTAAAAATTGATTGGAAAAATAGACACAGTTTGCATGTTTTAGAATTTAAACTGTTAACCTTAAATATAAAACTATTAGCTATTTTACCAGCAAAAGCTGGGTTTATTTGAGGATAACAGATAATTGCAATCCAGAACAAGAAAGCCAGGGTAAAACCATAGGCAGCTTCCCCCAACAAAGTTGGAGAATGCTCTTTTATGGAGGAAAGCAGGAAGCTGGGAAAGTTCTTATAAATGCAAAGACTACTGGAGTAAACCGGGAGCTGAAAGTATAGTGGCTGTCCATCAGTTGTGGCTCTCATTGGCTAGGCTGGTGGGCTGCCTTCCAGCCTCCTACTGGAATAGTGAACTACTATCCACTTCAAGGTCTGTCTCTTCCTGTTGAGTCTGCAGTTAAGGAGGAGTGGTAGGGCATGAGAGTTTTTCTGGCTGAACCTCCTGACTCCGTTTTAGTCCTTTATTAATTTTCACAAAACAGAGGCATAAAGAAGAAAGGAAAGGGAAAGGAAGAGAAAGGTCACATCAAGTCTTGCTAATGTCAACCTAAAATTGTCAAGAAGCAATAATTTAAGCAAAAGAATTTATTTAGGATCAAAGAATTGCCATTCGGGGCACACATATTTGGGTAACAACCCAATAATGTCCCACGAGGGAGCAAAAATTAGGGGTTTCTAAAGACAAGAAAAAGTTGTTTGTTGCCTACAAGAATTTTTATTGTGTTGAAAGACTTCCACTAATTCCATTTTTACCTCTGTCTGTACTTTCTAATTGATTAAATTCTTTCCAGCTTATCTTTTTCTGCCCAGCTTATCTTCTAACTCAGGCAAAAGACCTCACTGGCTAAGCATCCCATGACAAAAACCAATCTACCCCTCAAGCAATAAAGACTCCATGTGATTGACTCCAAGAAAGTGATGGACTTGACCTTTACCACAGGCATGAACATATCCACTAACCTTTGTCCCACATTTTCTTTACAGAATTTTCAGCACTTTGGGGACTGTTTT